>NC_022011.1:92746497-92777024 GCF_000317375.1 Microtus ochrogaster
AGAGAGAGAGAGAGAGAGAGAGAGAGAGAGAGAGAGAGAGAGAGAGAGAGAGAGAATACGGCTGAAGATCTCATGCATTTAGTTATTTAGTTACAGGACGGGAAAATCAAGTTGCAACTGAGCCGAAAGCTTCCGTATTTGATCATTTTCACAGAGTCACAGGTTGCTGGAGGTGAAAACTCACCTTAACACCCTCTAAAAGGCCTTGTCTCTAAAAATACAAGCATATTTTCAGGTCTTAGGGGCTAGGATTTTAATGTGTAATTTTTTTTTTTTTGAGAGCATAATTCCAGCTACCATACCACTGAATGCCTTCCTTTTACAGATTGGGAAACTTAATGCCTACCAAGGGAACTGTAATCTGAGCTAAATCACACGTACTCTGTAGACACAGCAGGCATGTGTAGCCTCCCACAATTTCAACAATCATTTTTTAGCCCTTTATACTATGATTCTAAACTTTAAGAATTAGGCTGTATTTGCGCATGCTCTAATGACTTAGTTTCTAGCTCATGAAATCTTGGTAGGAGGCATGTGTTAGCTTGCTCCACAAGAAACTAGGCTGGTGAGGACACATGGAGGTTGGATTGTTTAGAGGTTGTTGCTTGGCTTTGAAGATGGCCATCAGATCTGAGAGAATGTCTCTGCTCTAGGCAGTGTCACCTGGCAGGAGAATTAACACTTCCCACAGAGAAAGAATGGGCATTGGGTCTGGAAGTATGAACAGCTTTCTTCCCACCTTTCGCTTCACTTTAGGGACTCTGGCTGTTGAGGCTCTGGAAGGCACAGTAGCTGAAAGACTGGCCTGGACTCTTCCTTGTAAAACCATGGATGTCATCAGGGGTTCTACTCTAATATCTTATCTAATCTGAATTGTCCTTCAAAAACCTCATTCTGAGCTAACATCAACATGTAAATTTGGGTATTAAGTTTTTAGCCCAGGGCTGTCTGGAGGATGCATTCAAACTATAACAGCTATACCCAGAAATACCAGAACCCAGTTAGAATATCTGCTTCCTTTTAAATGGGAAGTCTATTCAGGAAAACTTACTGAATAGAGAACTGTGATCTAGCAGAGAGACTTGAGGGTCTGCCTAGTCTGGGAACAGAAGAACGACTTTGTGACTCTCCTACCCACAAGGGGTATTTGCACCCCCATTCTTTGCCAGGTGGTCCTGAGAACACAGTGCCCAGCCTAAACACCTAAGGGGCCTAGATCAGACACTCCGCATCAATGGGTGTTCTCCTCTCACATCCCAGCTTCATCATCTCTGTCCCAAGCTCTCTGCTTCCTGATTGGCCAAGACATAATAAGCTGTACTGCAAGCTCCCATCACCAGGAATGGGGCTCTGTTTGCCATGGCTTTCCTGCTTGAAACCGCTGAAGCCACGAGCCAAAGTAGTTCCTTCCTGTTAAATATTTCTGACCAGGTATTCCATCACAGCAATTACAAAAGTAGCTAACACAACCCGAGTAAACTTTCCCCCAATCTCGGTTTTCTTCTCCGCAAGGGGGTATAGCAGTAACTTCTTCAGAGACCTACAAACAACATATACAAAGCCTTTGAAATGTGGTCTTGGATAACATAGTATAAGTAATGCTCAAATTCTGGTTCATTGATGGATATGCTACCTCAGACAAATGAAGTGGGGAGGAGAGGAGGCAGAGAAGTGATGCAGTGGGCAGTGAATTTGGTCCAAAGCTGGAGCTTAGTAACTAATGGGTTCCTTCCCTATAATCCTTTCATTATGTTCCAGTGACTCCACCTCTACCTGCCGGGTATGCATGCCCTGAAACAATGGCCTGCAGACACCCTATTCCAGCTGGAACTGGTCTTTCCGTTCTTGCTGTCCTATCCTCCTTTATTTATTACTTATTCTTCTGAGCACCATTAGAAGCTTGCCTATGACATAGTGTTTATTTTTGTCTTGTCATAATCTCTCACTATCCTGCGGCATGCAGGCTTCCGGACAGTCTGCAGACACTAGCTACAGAATTGTTTAGTGAGTGGATGAGGAAAGAAAAGAAGACACTGTAGGGGCAAACCCAGATTTTAGTGGTAAGTGATGTGCCATACCTAGAGAGCTCAGAATCAAGAGGCACAGGTGCTGAATCCAAATCCCAATGCCATGGTTTCTAGCTGTGCTGTTTTGGGACTCACTTGTTTGGATATGAAGGCCAAGCAAATAAATACAATAAACACAGAGGATTTTGTCTGTGAGTGCTTAGAGTCACCAATTACTACTCTTAAGAAAGTAGACTATAGGAAGGTGTTGAAGAAGATGTAATGGGTATTCACGTCTTCTTGACATCTGAAAAGAGAAGAGGACAGAGCCTGGCTAAAATTACCTAAATTAGCACAACACTATAAAGCTTGTGTTCCTTTTTTTCTGTGTGTGCTTTTTCTTTCTATAACAATTTTCTTCTCTGACAATTTCATACATGTGAATAGAGCTGTCTCCACTTTTCCCCAACCCTTGTTAGTTTTTCCTTTCTTATCTCTGTTTCATTATTCTTTGTCCTGTGACCCACTGAATTCATCCAGAGTTGCTTATGTGACCATTTGTTTCTAACTATCCATTAGAGATTGGAGGGCTCACTTGAGGGTGCACAAGGTGAAGACAATTGCAGCCTTCCACGGCCCCTCTCCAGCAATCCCAATCCAGGATAGTAGTCAGTTCAGTGGGTTGGAGTACTGTGAGTCCCTCCCAATGTGTGCCTGACTAATGGGTCCATCTTGTGCTGGCTCAGCCCAGGCAAATTTCAGTGCTCTTGAGATCATAATCATCATGTTCTGTGTCAGGCCCAGAATACAGCATTCCACAACCCTTTTCTTTATCCTCTGACTTTTAAATTCTTTCTGCCCCTTTCCTCTAATGGTCCCCAAGTCTTAGAGAGGGTGACATCGTTGTCCTGTTTAAGTCTGAGCACTCAGCTCTCACTTATTCTCAGTCAAAGTCTTTTGTAAAGGGAACTTCCTTTGGGGGAAAGTTGGGTGTAGAATTTGTGGGTATGTAAAAAACAAACACCGAGAAGGCATTTTAGTGTTATGTCTCTTTAGCTAAATAACTGTCGTAAGATCACTCTTAAGTCCTATTTTGTTTTAAGCTAAGTTTACAATGCCAGTTGTGGTGATGTAAAAGACAATGACTTTCCAAAGGGAGTGGCAATGTTAGAAGGTGTGGCTTCGTTCATTGCCTGTACAGATATAGAACTCTCAGCTACCTCTCCAGCACCATGTCTGCTTGCAAGCTACCGTGTCCTGTCATGATGATAATGGACTGAACCCTGAACTGTAAGCCACTCGACTAAATGTTTTCCTTTCTAAGAGTTGTTGTCTCATGGAGTCTTCACAGCAATAGAAACCCTAACTAAGACCCCAATCATGAATTTTCTCCCATGAATCAGACCATAAATCCAAGCATAAAATAATTGTTAGTGCTGTAACAGTCTTGTCACTACTGTGCCAGTGGGTGCATCTTGCCGACAGGTTAGTGTTGTGTGATTTAATTCTTACTGGGACCATCTCAGTTCCTCTGAGCTACATCCAGGTCCACAGCAGGGGTCTGAGGACCAGGCATTTCAACAAAACTAAGTCCATAAGAATAAGAAAGTCTAGTTAGCACTAGCAGCCTTTCAGCTCTTAACTTTGGTGTGGTCTACAGCAAGAGGCAAAGCCCCTCCGTTTGCCTCATTCCTACTTCATTGTATTCATGTGAGGGCATTTAAGTCATCAGGGGGCTGAGGCTCCCAGCAGATCAACTGCAGGATCTAGCTGCAGGTCTAAGAACTAAACAGCACCCAACCTCTGAGCTCAGTGCTGAAGTCTCTCTATTGCCATCCACTGAGCATACAGAGAGGGGAGGAATAGTTAAACTCTGGAGCACTCCCTCCTAGAAATAGAAACCAGTCTAATATTCTAGTATCAGTTCTACTTTGTTATCTCCTGGGAGAAGCTGACTTTCTCAGAGGTTTTGATTTCTGTTATGTGATACATGGGTTACCACAGTCTAGATGGCAGCTGTACTTAATGTTATAGGGCTGATCAATTCTAAACCAATTAAAAAGGCAAGTTTCTCTTTCTGGGAAAAGACAATTGTCTGTTATTGAATTTTTTGAGCCTCAAGACATCATTTTCCTGAAGTTAACAAATGATAAATTGTCCACGTACGTGTTCTGTTCAGAGGTAAACCTAGGCCATGTAGAAAGTTGAAGCTCCATGTATCTCAACATAAAGTAGAATTGGCCTAAGAACTATGCCGAGTATTTTGTATGCATTGTATATTTCATTGTGTACATTTTATTTCTCCCCAATTAAAAATCAGAATAGTTTATAGGAGAATGGGAATTTTATTATTTATATTTATTATTATTATTCATTAAATTTATTCATTTACTTTACATCTTGACTGAAGTTTCTCCTCCTTTCTTTCCTTCCATTCTTTCCTCCCCCTTGCCCCTGTCACTCCCGACCCACTCCTCCTCCGTTTCTGTTCAGAAAGGGGAAGGCCTCCATCGGTGTCAATAAAGCAAGCATGTCAAGTTGCCTAGTGCTAAGCTCCTCCCTTGTGTTAAGATGGATCAGTGGGCACGGGCACTGCTAAGCCTTGCCTAAATGTGATTCCTGGATCCCTCATGGTGGGAGAAGAGAAGCTGTTCCTACAAGTTGTCCCCTGACCTCATAAGCACTGGGGCATGACTTCTACCCCTTATCATCAATCAACCAATCTGTGCAAAATATTAAAAGGATAATTTCCAAAATAGTTTCTCAGTATATCAAAGTTGCAAGGTCTGCATAGCAATAGATAAACTGTATACATAGGATAATTTCCATTAAGGAAAGATGGATTTACTGGAGTTTGACTTTTTAAGAAAAATTACTTCATTGTTAATAAAAAGAACAAAATAAGAATAGTTTATCTTAAATTCTAGATTTCTTTTTCTTGTGTGTGTGTTTTTAAGCAACAGTTGAGCCAAAATTGTGGGTGCTCCCCCAAATGAGATATGTGTTCTTTACTTTGATATCATCCTCTTCATGTGCACTAATAACTCCTCCATTTCACTGAAGTTGATGGACATCTGGCAAGACATTTCAGTAACAAGCGGAGCAGCACTTCACTGGGAAAGGGAGCCTGGAGAACCTCTTATGACGTCAGAACGCTTCAATAGCGTTGGGTGAATTGCTGAAGCCCATTAGATTTTCCTAGTGGAAAGGAAGTATGGTCTCATCAAATACAATAAGCTTTATTAGTTATTGGTTATTAGAGAGAGAAAAGATGTTTTTCTAAGTTGAAAGATGCAGGGTGTGTGGAAGACACATTTTGGGATTAGGTTATCCAGTCTAGGGTCCAGGGGAGTCTTTCAGAATGAAGGAAAGGTTGAGACTTGAAGGAAGAGTATTGGACAGTGGGTAAAGGAAGAAGAGAAGCATCCTAGACAAAGAGAACAAAGGAGAAAGATAAAGCCATAGCTAGAAATAAGGGGAAGGGGAGTAAAGAAGACTGGGGGTGTGCAGAGAAGCCATGCTATGAGGGGATGTGGGAAGCCCATGAGGCCGAGAATTATTTTGAGACTGTCTTATTCTGGGGGATCAAACTTATTTTATTTCGAGTCTCCCTTTTCAGCTATTCAAGGGGCATCAGCAAGAAAAGTAGAAGCTGGTCCAAAGTACTAACAGGGGGTGTGGTAAGGTTCAGAGATAGTATAGTAATAAAAAAAAATGATACTGACACAAAAAGAAACGTGTAGACCAGTGAAACAGCATCGAAGACTCATACATGAACACATGTAACTTCAGCCATTTAATATTTGACAAAGATGTCAAAAGCCTAAGCTGGAAAAAGAAAGCAACTTTGACAACTGGTGTTAAGAAACATAGATGTCCATATATATGAAACCAGACTCATATATATTAATTTGCACAAAAACTAACTCCAAATGGTCAGAGACCTAAGCCTAAAACCTGAAACACTGAAACCGCTAGAAGAGAAGCGTAAGCCGTGGCTTAAATGATACAGGTGTAGGAAGAGATGTCCTAAATAGGCTCTGTTTGCCCAAGAACTGACAAATAGAATGTCATAAAACTAAAAAGCTTCAGCACAGCTAAAGAAACAATCAGCTGAGTGGAGAGAAAGCCCACAGAGTGGGAGAGAGTTATTGTCAGCTGTATATCCGACAGAGGATTCATATTGAGGTTACTAAAGAGTTCAAAAATCAAAGAATCAAAAAGCAAGCAAGCAAACAAGCAAAAAACCCAAATAAAACAATTGAAACAAATGCCATTCTGTAAATGGGCCTGGGATGTGAGCAGAGAGTTCTCAAACGAAGAAAAAATGGACTTTTTTGAAAACTTTATATATTTTTGATATTTATCTCCAGAACCACATGACTTAGGTCTGGTAGCACATCCTGTAATTCCAGTATTCAGGAAGTAGAGGCAGGAGAATCAGTTCAAGGTCATCTTCAATTACATAGCAAATTTGAAGCTATCCTGAATTACTTGATACTGTCTCCAAGAAACAAACAAGCAAGCAAGCAAGCACACAAGCAATGGGATAAGTTATATTTTAAAATAGAAAACAAAGCCACCTGGGTGAGCTCCTTTTGTGTAAGGGGATTTGGCTACAGTATGTGGTGGCTTGCTTTTGGCTGAACTACTGATTCAGGGCATCTGAGAAATTAATCAACTTCCAAATAGGTTTCCCAGAAACTAATTCTTAACAAACTACCATTAGCAACTTTAGAAAATGTTACCTAGGTGACTTTTAAACAAAGTCAGTAGCAGAGAAATCGTTACTCAGGGCTTTTAAAGAGATTTGATGTATGTTCCCCTGAAAATCTAGGCCAGATCATAGTGCAATGCAGATGTTAAATCTCATAAGTTTCCAGTTGAATTTTTGAGGATAATTGAGTAAAAAAACTTTCACAGTAAAAATACATCTTTAGTTATTTTAAAGAACTTTTAAAAGAATCAGAACCCATCTTACTATGGTAATTGCTCATGTAGATATGAATAGAAAAATCTCTTTTTTTGGTGTGTGTATGTGACAGAATTATACTCTCCGTTTGAGTGTGTGTGCATGTGTATGTATGTGTGTGTGTATACATGTGTGTGTATGTGTTTGTGTGTGTGTGTGTGTGTGACTGTGACCACCTACTACCTCTGTCCTTTGCTATGGGCAAATCAATATGCTCATTTCTTTCTTCATTAATGTCAAAGTCTTTGGCTCCTCTCCAATCCCAGAGCTTGTTTTAAAGTGGAGTAGAGTATGAGGCATGCCTTCCCACACGGTCTAAAAATTCCTATTTAAAAGGATTATCTGCATTCCAGTGCATAAACTGGAAAAGGAAAAAGAGCAACCATTTCTGTTTTCCCGGACCACCCGGATTGATTGTAAGTGGCCAAGGTGCTCAGGCTGAGTTTCTCTGGGAAGGCCGTTCTCAGGAGGTGACTAGGAAGGGTCCTTAGTGCACGAGTGGTGTAGGTCTCCATTGGCTTTCTCTGAAGGCAGGTATTCATGCATTATATGCTCTTTAGAAAAAGAGTGCTTTCGCTCTCCAGGGGAAAGGTAGCACTAAATGAATTCATTCAACAACCCGTCTCAGGCGTCAGTAGGTGTAAGGAATGATAAATAACGACCATTGTAATGAGAATTAAGGGAAACTGAGCCCCTCCCCCATCTGTGCTGGAAGGTTGATTGGCTCCACCCTGTGGAGGTCTTGTGCCTGTCTGTCGTGAGTTCCTGCCCAGTCCAGAAGACATTGTTTCGCTCTACTTCTGTCCAATGTCTGGCTCTTAAATCTTTCCACCCTCTCTCCTGCAGTACCCCCTGAGACTTCTTGAGTTGTTGCTCTTCCTATTAACCCATGTCTTTTGCATGAAGAACATTTTAGACCTTTATTGTGCAATAGGTCTAAAAATGTAGTTTATACTTTTTTCTATTTTCTTTTATTTAAAATAGATATTTTATACAATATATTATGATTATGGTTTCCTTCCCCCAGTTCCTCCCAGATTCTCCTCAGTCCCCCTCCCATCCATCCCACACACTTTCTTTCTTTCATTAAAAAACAAACAGGCATCTGAAAATAAAATAAGATAAGATAAAACAAAACAAAATAAGACAAAACGAACAAACAGAAGAAAAATGCCAAAGAAAAAGCACAAAACCCAGATATAGATGCAGAGACACACGTGTTCACACACATAGAAATCCCATAAAATCATAAAGCTGGAAACCATAATATATATTTGCAGATGATCTGTAAGGTTAAAGAAAAAGCCCCAATGAAGCATTATGACACAAAGAACCTCCAGAAATGTTGGAGGTCATCTATTGCTGGGTATGGGGCTATGGGTCTGCCCTTTGTGGTGGTTTGTTGTCCCAGGGAGACTAAGTAGTAGAAAACCATCTTTTTAACATCCAGCATCATGATCAAAGTGCTAGCAGACTTAGTGGCTAGCCAGGATCATTTTCTGGTTTCATGTAAATCAGAAACACACACCCTGGAGAAGGGGCTAGGGATATCTGTGGGTTCTCTTTTACAATCACCTTGTCTTATTCCCCAGCACCTCAGTGATTGTGTTTAGGCCATGCAGATGAGTTCTGAGAAGACATAGCTGTGAACAGCTTAGCAGTCTGATGTGGGAGTGTCATATATCAATCTGTTGATTTCATTGGTTAAGAAATAAACAAACTGCTTGGGCTCATAGCTTAGAACATAGGTGGGTGGAGTAAACAGGAACAGAATGCTGGGAGGAAGAGGAAGTGAGGTCAGACTCCACAGCTCTGCTCTCGGGAGCAGATGCCTCAGAGAGACGCCATGCTCCCCGCTCCTGGGAAGATACACTCCCGGTAAGACCGGTGCTCACTAAGACCGGTGCTCACAGATTATTAGAGATGGGTTGATCGGGATATCAGAATTAGCCAGTAAGGGCTAGAGCTAAAGGGCCAAGCGGTGATTAAATGAACACAGTGTCCGTGTAATTATTTCGGGTAGAGCTAGCCATGTGGGCGGCCGGGTGCCGGGACGCAGCCCGCCGCTCCTATTTCTACAGCAGTCTGTCATGAAGAAGGGAACACTTTGCTGTTCTGCTCACGGACACATCCCGAGTGCCTGGTGTGATGCCCGTTCTGTTTTATCTGCTCAGCAAGTCCATGCTGTGTGTGAAATAGGCAGCTTACAGCTAATGAGTGACCTATCAACCTGGATTCTGAGTCCAGATCTGAGATTCATAAATCACAACAGGGTCATTCCTTTGCCAGTGCTGTGTTGAGTTCGCCAGTAATATGGAACATTTAAAATAAAGCTGTCTTTCTTTTTATTGATTTTTATTGAGCTCTACAGTTTTCTTTGCTCCCCTCCCTGCCTCTCCCCTCTCCTTCAACTCTTCCCCAAGTCTCCATGCTCCCAATTTACTCAGAAGATCTTGTCTTTTTCTACTTCCCATATAAATTAGATCCACGTATGTCTCTCTTAGGGTCCTCACTGTTGTCTAAGTTCTCTGGGATTGTGATCAGTGGGCTGATTTTCTTTGCTTTATGTTAAATAAAATAAAATAAAGCTATAATATTTTCTAATTGCTCTAATATACCATTTTATTTTAAAATATGCCATCACACATAAAAACTATATTTACTTATTTATCTAGTGTGTTGAGGACACACATATTCGCTACATGTGTATACAGAGGTCAGAGGAAAACTTGCTAAAGTTGGTTATCTTCCGGCATGTGTGTCCCAGTGACCAACTCAGGATGCCAGGCTTTTATCCACTGAGCCATCTTGCCTTCCCTAATATGATAGTTTAGTAATTCAACTGCGAGAGGAGAAGAGATGGCAAACATGAAGAAGGGCATTCTTTTCAGGTGTGAACTAAATGCAATGGGCTTCTTTACAGCCTTTTCGTACACACGTCATTCTTCTCACTTCCACGCACCCACAGTCTTCCCTTGCCTACTGCACCCTCTCGATTGCCTTTCTCCCAGATATTATCAAGTATTCTATTATCTCCTTGGTTTCTCCTGAAAAAGTATTTTGAAAATAGTAAAAAGTGCCTACAGCTGCTAGTTCTTGGGACTGTCACAGTCCTCTGAGATTGTCACTAAGAGCTTTGATCACGTTGCCCACTGCCACTCTGAGTTTTAATCCCAAGTGATTATCCTTGTCTTATCAAACTACCCAGGAGTCACTAGCAAATAACTTTCATAATTTTCTATTTTTAAAATTTATTCTCAGGAAAATTATATTATTTCGTTAATTGGGAAGCAACAGAGTAATTAGCCATAAATTAAAAGTACATTAAGGGGCTAAGGACATGGGTCCATTTGTAGAATATTTCCTAGCAGGCATTTATTCTGGGAGATTCAGTTTTTAGTGGCCCATAAATTGTACACGATGGTATATACCTGTAATGCCAGAACTCTAGAGATAGAGGTGGAAGGAGAAAGTTCAAGGGCATCTTTAGCTTGTTAGTGAATTCAAGACTAGCTTTGGCTGTATGAGATCATGTCTAAAATAATTAGATACATGAAATAATTTATAGTTATTAAATTTAAAAATATCTGTATCAGTCTAAAAATCTTATCTGCCATTTCTGGCATGATGCAATGCTTGTGGCGATCTGGTCACTAACATTCTCTGGACTGTGGCAGAGCATGGAGAATTGACAATGATTTTATAGGATGATGGCTACTGGGTTTTTTTCAGTGATTAATAAAAAAGCTAGGCATGCAACTCTTATTCCATCTGCTGGTATAAGTGGTTGTTTCAAAAGAGCAAACTTAATTTTATCTCCAGGAAACACACATCCCCATCCACAGAGAAAAATCTTCAGAGAAGATTAAAGGTTAAGTGAATCCATTTAATAAGATGACATTCCCTGAAAATACAGGTTTCTCTAATGAAGTGATTACAGACGAATATTTATGGCACCCATCTAGCTTTTCTGAGATGTGTGGGTCCTCAGAGATGATGTATTTCCATTAGCTGAAAGTTAAATTGCTGTGACAAAGAGATCCCAGAATGCAATCCTCACCTTTTCCTTTCAGGGTGAGGAATGGGCTTGTCGTATACCACCAAGGAAGCTCTCTGGCGAACCCTTGCAAACTGCTGAATGTCCACATTACCTTGGTAGAAAAGGGGAAGCGAGAAAACAGCAAAAGACAAATCTATTCTTTCAATGATTCCAGCACAAAAAGGATGTTCGTGAACCACGTACCGTGACTGAAAACTTGGCTGCATAGCAACCTTGTGTCCCCCACTGAAGAAGGACAGTAAATACGTGTAAGTGGAGACCATTTGTTTGTTTCCCAGCTGTCCCGAACTGAATAATCACCAGAAACTATATTAATTACAACACTTCTTGGCCAATGACTCAGGCATATTCCTAGCTAGCTCTTACATCTTGAATTAACCGATTTCTATTAATCTGTGTATTGACACGAGGCTGTGGCTTATCAGTAAACGTTCTCATCATCTGTCTCCTTCGGCAGCTATATTGTGTCCCGTTGACTCTGCCTACTCTCTCTATCTCTGTTCTGATTTCCCACCTGGCTTTCCTCTGCTAAACCATTGGCCGAAACAGCTTCTTTCTTAACCAATGGTAATAAAACATATTCACAGCATACAGAGGGGAATCCCACATCAATTACATATAAACTAAACAATTACCAATCTGTACCGCATGCATCCACATTTCATAAAAAGTAGAAGTAGGGACTGTGGAGGTAGCTCTGTTTGCAAAGAGCTTGTGTAAGGACCAGTCCTAGCAGCCACGTGAAAAAGCTAAGGGTGGAGGTGTGAGTGTATAATCCAATGCTGGTGGAGGTGGACACAGGAGAGTTCCTGGGGCTCCTTAATTATCCAACATAGCTTAATTGATGAGTTTTAGGCTAAGTCAGAAACTCAATAAACCATGATTGATGGCTTCTACCCTCTCACCTCCACAGTGTATATGCACCTATATGTGCAAACCCTTGTCGACATGCATATCTCCCCAACAGAGAAGAAACAAAAGGCCACAGAATGAAATGACTCTCCTCTATCACCATGCCAGCTGATAACTATCAGCGTAATTTAGTTTATCTTCTAGCTCCTCCAGCAGCCTCTCAGTGGTGGTCTACTGAATGCTATGTGTTGCTGCAGACCAGGAGATAACAAAACAGACAAGGCTATCACACTTGAGGGTTTTAGCCTCAATTCAGAGGAGGCAAAATAAACCAACTGAAGTAAGGTAACCTCAATATCACAAAGAAGGCGGTGAGAGACTAGAACAAGGTCATTCACTGTGTTCAAGGGTTCCTAGGGACTTCTAGGCTCTTACCGTATGACTCCTTTGCCCATCTGGGTCTTGTGTTGTGCTGAGGTCCAGCAGAACACTAAAGGGAGCATCAGCTATCCTTAAAGCATCCCACCAAGTCTAATAAGCCATGTGCTTTCTCTTTCTAGGCTTAGCTAGGTCTGAATGGCTGTGACTGCCAATGGAAACCAGCAGCTTTCTTTCCGTGTCAACGTTTTTTATTTATTTATTTATTTTATTTTATTTTTTTCCGTGTCAACGTTTTTGAATGTGTCCCAGATGAACAGTGCAACCAAACAACCGGTGATTATGAGGTGCCTGATGTGACAAGATTTTGATGCCTTAATTTAGTTCCCGGTGGGAGGATTTCATGCCACACAAACTGCTTAGTGTTACAGAGAGGAAAGGGAGCTGTGTGTAGAGTCAGGGGTTGTAGCTGAGAGGCAGGAGAAGGGTGGTGGCCCAGGAGGCAGAGCTGGGTCTGATGAATAAAGGGAGAAAAGCTGAAGCAGAAAGCAACGGCTTATCAGCTGAAGGAAGGCCGGCTCCTTATCTCAAAGTGCTAGCCCAAACTCTCTAATTGCTTTAGAGAGATAGCTATTTTTTTATTTATAAAGGAATGTCTGAAACCCAGGTCATCCCCTCAATTAAAAAATATAATTTAGAGCAGTGGTTCTGAATCTTCTTAATACTGTGACCCTTTAATATAATTCTTCATGTTGTGGTGACCCCCCAACCAAAAAATTATTTCATTGCTACTTCATAGCTGTAATTTTTCTACTGTTATGAGTCATACTATAGCTATTTGGTATGTAGGATATCTGATATGTGACTCCCATGAAATGGTCTCTTGACTGCCAAAGGGGTCATGAACCACAAATTGAGAATTGCTGATTTAGGGGGAGAGTAAATAGTATAGATGTTTCATTTAGAACTGAGAATTTGACAATCTCTTATTCTCTACATTCTAACCAGTAATCACTGCCTACTTCAAAAAAAAAAGCATCTCTTAGGTATAGAAGTTGTGTTGTTGATGTAACTGTTGTAACTAGATTCCACAACTCTGCATTTGGATTAGTTGTGTGTCATTGTGGCAGAGGGGATGGAAAGATGTAAGGGGGCAGGCAGTTTGCTGTGAGACTGTATCTCTTAGAACTATCAGAAGCCACATGCAGGATTTCTCACCAACATGGCTGGATAAACAGGAACTGAACAAGAACAACAGCAACAGACATGATAACATGGAAGGGGGAAATCCTGGGAAGTCTCACTCTCAGACAAAACAAAACAAACAAACAAACAAAAAAACTACAGGCAACTAATGGCTGAGTCTCCTCTAGGAAAGAACATACTAACTGGTTATCCAATGGTTATCCCTAAAAACATATACAACATTACATGGATTGAGCAGGTTGTATTCATATGTTTAGAAACACACACACACACACATGCAGACACATGAACACACACACACATGTGAACACATACAGGTAATAGCAACTGAAGAAAAAGAAGGCGTAAGTTAGAATAAGAGAATGGGGGTGGTACACGGAAGGCTTTGGAGGGAGGAAAGGGAAGAAGGAAATGACGTAATTAAATTATAATCTCAAAAATATTTAAAAGTGAAGCACTCTGATGAGGGTTGAGAGTTGCATTAATCTATGGGAATAAAGAGATTTGATGAAATGCATTGTATACACATGTATACGGTGGTAAGGTGCTTGTTTAATAATGTATAACACCCTGAGATCGATCCTCAGCAATTTAGTAAAAAAATATTACATATATATTCCGAAATATAACCTGCTCAGTCCATATAATGTTACTTGATGTTTTCAGGGTTGACTGTGAGGCACTGGACAAGCAATTGGTGTGCTCTTTTCTGAGGAAGACATCTCTCCTGCTTCCAGATTTCCTCAATTCCCTATAGTTTTTTGTAAGATTGAGATCTCGTGGGCTTTTCTTGCCTGTTTTGGGATGTCCACTGGTGTCATCATTGATCACCTCACATTTTAACAGCCATGTTAGTGAGATTTATGGGAGTGTATTCTGATACAGTCTCACAGCAAACTCCCTGATTCTCCGGCTCTTACAATCTTTCTGGTCTGTCTTCCACAATGTTCCCTGAGCTTTAGGTATGGTATGGGAATGTTTTATAGATGTAGCTATTGAGACTGGGCTCCACAGCTCTGTATTTTGATTGGACTTGGTTTTCTGTCATGGTATTTTTCTGAGTAGGTAGTTAGGTTTCCAGTGCCAGGCAGAGTTTGCCTCTTGTTGAATGGGTCTTAAGTGTAATTAGAGATCTATTGGTTACTTCCAATGCCACTATTTCATCCTTAGAGTAATCATGTCATGCTGGTTGTTGACATGGTTCATAGGCATCATAGCTGGGTAAGACTGTTGGTGACTTCCCTCTAAAAGCTTTAATGGTGCCTTCATAAAGCTAATTCTCAAGAGAGGGCACTCAGAGGCTGGGCAGTGGTGGCACACGCCTTTAATCCCAGCACTCGTGAGACAGAGGCAGGCAGATCTTTGTGAGTTTGAGGCCAGCCTGGTCTACAAGAGCTTGTTCTAGAATAAGATCCGAAGCTACAGAAAAAAAAAAACCCGTCTCAAAAAAGAGCCCCCTTCCCTATTTCCTCTATCAGACTGCTTACATCCTTCTCTATTGCTCTGAAACTGTTTGTCCTGGCAATGGTAGCATATTGCCTTTTATAGTTACTAAGGACTATGGACTCATATCTGAAGACTTAGACCTAGGAACCTTCAATAAGAGGGAACAGGTGATATTTATCTTTCTGGGTTGGAATTACCTCAATCAAGATGACATTTCCTAGTTCCATCCATTTACCTGCAAAGTTCATGACTTCATTTTTCTTTACAGATGAAGAGTATTCCGCAGTGTATATGTACCACATTTTCATGATTCATTCATCAGTTGAAGGACATTTTGGTTGTTTCCATTTCCTAGCTATTATGAACAGAACAGCAATGAATGTGGCTGAACAGGTGTCAGCAGAGTAAGGCGTGGAGTTCTTTGGGTACATGCTCAAGAGTGGTATAGCTACATCTTGAAGTAGTGGGCTTTGGTGATGCAGCCATGTTTGCATCATTCCTGGCCCTGTAAGTAACCCCTCACCCATATTCTTGTATCTAACTCAGACAAAACTCATTGTTTCACCAAGTTGAACTTTAGTATGCTGTGGACTCACTATGTATGGTTAGTAGACACATGTGTAGCATCTGTCCCAGGAAATGTATGGTCACACAACATAACAACCACATATTTCAGAAACAGAACCTAAAGACCATTTGGATGGAACTGACCTGAGTGCCCACAGATGTGACCATTCCACATTGATTAAGGGTCAGAGAGCTCAGACCTATCCTTGCTCCTTAAAAGTTAAATGGCAAGAGGTTTGACCAAAGGTGTAACCACTAACAGGATGTTTGACCTAGGGTGTGGTTACTTGGTTCTTTGGGGGTACGAAGGAGTTAAGTACTTTGTTCCTTGTATCATGGTAAAGAAGCCTCTGCCTTCCCTTTCCTCTTTGGAACAGGATATATAAAGGCTATGAGAAATAAACCTGAGGCGAATCTCAGTATTTACTGATGCCCTCCTGACTCTCTCTGCTGTCTCTTGTCTATCTCTTTCTTAATCCTCATGTTTCCCTCCAAGCACGAACAAATAATCCAGGTGGGACCCAGCAGTTGTTACCCCAAAGCGGGATATAACAAATTACGCCCCAAAGTGGGTCATCAACACTACCTTCCTGAGGAACCACCACACTGATATCCATGTGGCTTATAACTTTACACTCCCATAAACAATGAGTAAATTTCCCCCTTTCCCACACGAACTACCATTTGTTGTAATGATTTTGGCCATTCTGACTGGTCTAAGACGAAACCTTAAATTAGTTTTAATTTGCATATCCCTGATGTCTAACATTTGTCTTTCTCAAGCATTTGTATTTCGTCTTTTGACAACTCTTTGCTTAGCTATATGTACCCGGTTTTACAATTGGGTTATTTATTTTTCTTGATGTTCAGTTTTTGAAATTTTTTATATATTTTAGATACTAACCCTCTATCAATGTGTGATTGATAAAGATTTTTCCCCCACTCTGCTGCTTTGTCCAAATGACGGTATCCTTTGCCGTATAAATGCTGTTAAATTTCACGAGGTCCCATTTATTGTTGATCCTCGTGCCTGTGCTAATGGTGCTTTATTTAGACATCTTTCACTTCGCCAATTAGTTCAAGCCATCTTCTACTTTCTCCTCTATCAGACTCAGGGTATTTGGTCTAATGTTGAGATCTTTAAACCATTTGGAGTTGAGTCTTGCACAGGGTGATGAATTCATAGGTCTGTACATATTCTTCTACCTGTAGTCATTTGATTAGCACCATTTGTTGAAAATGTCTTTTTTTCTCTACTGTGTATTTTTTTTTTTTTGGTTTCTTTATCACAAATCAGGTGTCCCTAGGTGTGTGAGCTATTGACTGGGTCTTCAGTTTGATGGCATTGATCAAAGTGTCTGTATTCATGATGGTCCCATGATGTTTACTGTAGCTCTATAGTCAACTTCAGATTGAGGATGGTGATACCTCCAGTAGTACTTTTAGTTTCAGTGTTTCCCTGTGTTTACATTTGTATGTTTCTTCATGGAACTGAAAATGGTTCTTTCACTATCTTTGAAGAATTGTGTTAGAATTTTAATGGGGATTCCATTAAATTTGTAGACTGTATTTGGTAGGAAGGTCGTTTTTATTATATTAATCCTACAGATCTATGAGAATGGGAGATCTTTCCATTTTCTGATATCTTTAATTTCTATTTTCAATATCTTATATTTTTTTATTATACATGCCTTTTATTTTTTGTTAGTGTATATATATATATATATACAAACATATATACCAATTTCTTAATATATATACTGATTTCTTCCTCAGTCCAACTTTATAATTTGACAAAATGATTACAACTTTTTGCTCTATGATGCAAGGCAGTTAGTTCCATGCTTTGCCTTTGGACAATTAGAAATTTAACCCTGTAGCCATCTATAGCATCACTTAAGACAGAACTACAAATGTCATGGCAAGAAAAGCCAGGATTTCTGTGCATGGACAACACAGTCCTCCATCTAGGTAAATTCCACTCTACTTTTTAAACAGTATTCCCTCTGTACCAAGGCTTTATCGCTGCTGCGTGCATGCTAGAGCTGGTTAGCCAATGCCTAGCGAGAGCGTATGATGTGTCAGGAAATGCTAGTGGCGCTTGTCCTTTACTGTGTACCTAGGGAAGAACTATTAAATACAGAACAAAGTTAAGACTGCTGCAGCGAAACCTCTGAACGCAGTGCCTGATTCTCAGTTTATTAGATTTCTTCAGAAAGGAGAAAACATTTGAATTTTAACACTGGCAATAGTGAAGTTAGCATATGATGCTCAATGCAAGCTGAGACTAAAGTGAAGCTGGTTGGGAACGCCAGTGCTAATGAGCACATTCGAATTTAAAGCTTTCAGGCTTAATATTTAATTAAAGAAAAAAATACAGATTATAGGAATGGGTGGTAGCAGACACAGAAGGATTGCCTTAAGAGATGAGAGGAACTAGAAGCTTTACGTGTGTTCATAGGATCTGATAAGAGTGCCCTCCTTAGAACAAGTATATTAATTTCCCAACTTTCCTTGATCCCGAGGACAGAAAGCCGATTATCTCCACAAACAGGAGATTTCCTCAGTTGGTTCCCAGAAGAGCCAAAATTTACGTCAGCTCTTTTCTCTAATGAACAATGAGGTTAATTTCTTCATCTTCTCTGAGATGCGAATGTGATAGGTTTATAAAAGGCCCCGTTGAATTCCCAAGTCAGTAATTTGTTAACTCACGATTTCTTTGTTAACATGAGGTCATGTAAACACTTCCAGAACCAGCTCAAGTCTGCAAGTCCACCATTGTTTTTCTTTATGAAGTATTCCATCTGAGTTAATCCACCACTGTTTGTTTAGCCATTCTCCTATTGTCGCCCATTTTGGGCTTTTTCCAACTGCTAATTATTATAAATGGGTTTTGAAACCCGGCTGGAGCGAGACAGCTGTGAGGCTGGCCCACCCTTGCTTTGTTATCACACTCCCAGGATGCAGGCGAGCTCTGTCTTCCTGATGTCTCCTTCCTAATGGTGTTCCGATAAAAGAATTTGAGCTCTGAAAACAGTCCGGACAAAGTCACTCCAAGTCCGTCCTTTACTTCTTTTCCGCTTCCAGGGTGTCAGTCAGGAAATTTTGAGACTGCATCTGTAATTCTTCATAGAGATGCTAGTCAAATACCATACGTTCCCTGCTTTGACTTCAGTCAACTTTTAAGTAAACTTATTTCTGTTTGACTGCTAATCTGTTATTTTGTTGAAAATAAGCAGTCTGGGATGGACCAGTGAGATGGCTCAGTGGGCAAATGCTCACTGTGGAAGCCTCACGACCTGAGTTTGATCCTGGAACCCATATAAAGGTGGAGGAACAGGAGCAACTACATAAAGTTGATTTCTTTGCTCTATTCATGCATGTTGTAGCACATGTGTGCCCTCACCATACACAGTAATAGATAAAGATAAATAAGAAGTTCGGGAAAACTTCAAATGATTTAATGTTTTAAATTTAATATTATGAGATAAAATATAAAAATTTTATGTATGAGGCACAAGACTTTCTTCCCAAGATGGACCACTACACAGAATATGCATTATAGGATAGTTGGAAAATCCAAAATGTAGATGAGAGAGAGGGAGAAACATCAATCTTCCAGCATCCTTCCCATTACTAATACATGACATAGTCTCTTCCAGCTTTCCCTGTGTGGATTGCTTTTTGCATGTAGCTATTTTGAACAGTTTAAAATTTTAATCAATTTGGAATATTTTTAAGATGCATGGAAGATAAGAGCTCACTGTAGCCAGTGTTCTCAGGGAAATTACTTCCATGGGCCAGTCTGTCTCGGTGTCTTCTTTTTATAGCAGATGAATCCGACAAAGGCCCATCGAATGATTTTTATTTTCAGAATCTAGGGTCTCACACATGCCAGGTAAGGAGTCCCCTACCAGACTCTGCCTGCTGCCCCAAACGTTTGAGTTTTATGAGTCGTCCCCCCCCCCCCCGCCACACCACAAGTCCTCCAAAGTTTATTAAACAATTATACACTTGTACTGTCCATGAAACATAATCAGTCAGAGATGGGAGTGAGAGTGTGGTCTTGATCACTTTGGGGATTCTCTGGGTAGAGTGGAAGGAGAGGTAGAAACAGCTGAGGAAATCTTTCAGGTAAGTTCCTGTCATTTCACATGTGTATGCTTGTGGTGACAGAGTCAACAGCCATTACCCTCTAGGATTTACCAGAGGCCCCGAGGAAGCTTTCAGAGCTATGCCTGATCTATTATAATGGTCCTCTGAAGGTTTGATCCCCTCTGGACTTTACCTCCTCTGTTGGTCAGCACAGGTATGAAACCCTCTTTCTACTCTTCCTCTCATTGTGCAGCCTTGGGTAAGTAATATATATCGCGTAACTCCATTTCCTTCTTGAAAAAGATTAGCAGTAGCACTAGGATTTTATTTAACATCTATTTCCCAGATAGTGCTTAAACACTTATAGTTGATGATCTCATTTCAACATTTTTTAACAACCTTGTGAAAGAAACAGTATTATTCTCTCTCTTTTATGAATAAATGGACAGGCATGGAGAGAGTGACTCACCAGTCTATGATAACACAGCTGTATGGTGTAGCTGAAATCCAGAGTCACAGAGACTGCCTCTAAAGTCTATGTCAATACGACTAAGAACAATCACTTATATTTCTGGTATCATTAACAATAGTTAGTGATATTAACTAGCACTAGCAATAATGTCAATATTATGGGAAGTATATATTATTTGAAGGCATGCATGATCTGATTGAGCTTAAACACCAAGTGAATCATTTAACCGTTGGGAACCTGTGCTTCTTTATCAATAGAGGATGATAACCCCTCTGTCAAGGGGTTGAAAGAAGATTTAAACGAACATTAACCTGCCAGATAGTGCTACACGGCGGTTTTTTTTCTTGTGAGAAGACATAACAGCACTGATAAATATTAATCACTATTTAACTGTATACAATTCCTATGATTAAGCACACACACACGTCATGTGTTTACTTGAGAAGTTTAGGCTATTTTGATTTTTTGTAGCTCACATAGCACAGACTTTGATATTGTGTATTTAATAACATTCCTTTCTTACTTCCATCCACTCCTCCTCCTCCACCAGCCTCCACAAGCTAAGAGTAGGCAGAGATTTCAATCACTATTCTTTTTACAATTTAAGAGGGAGATCAAGAAATACCCTTGTTGATATCTCTCTGCCTCAGTTTCTTCATCTAAGAAGGGGTGGGGGACAAGCAGATTACCTACTTAATAGGGTTTTTGTAAAGGATTTGACCCAAGTGAAGCTTTGGAGTACTTCTAAACACGTTCACTGCTCAGCATACAGTAGTGAGAATTTTTTTCAATTTTAATTATTTGAATTTATTTTATATGTATTAGTATCTTGCTTGCATGTATGCCGGTGTACCACATGCATGCCTGGTACTCACAGAGATCAAAAGAGGGCATTGAATCCCCTGGGTGGGACTGGAATTATAGACAGTTGTGAGCCCTCCAAAACCCCAGAACCGTCAGTGCCCTTCACAGTCAATGCTCCAGCTCTCTATGCTTAATTCTTTTCTTTTTTAAAAAAACTGTCTTTTCTCATTTTACATGCCAAATCCATTTTCCACTCCCTCCCCTCCTCCTGCTGCTTCCCTCTCCCTCCCTCCCCCTTCTCCCTATCTCCCATTCACTTCTCAGTAGGGTAAGGCCTCCCATGGGGAGTCAATGAAGTCTATCACATTACTCTGAGGCAGGACCAAGGCCCTCCTCACTATATCTAGGCTGAGCAAGGTATCCCTCCAAAGAGAATGGGTTCCCAAAAGCTAGTACAAGCAGTGGGGATAAATCCTGGTCTCACTGCCTGTGACCCTACAGTCTGTCCAGCCATACAACTGTCACCCACATTCAGAGGGCCTAGTTTGGTCCTATGCTGTTTCCCTCGCTGTCAGGTTGTAGTTGGAAGGCTCCCATTAGCTCAGGTAAGCTGTTTCAGTGAGTGTCCCCATTATGGTCTTGACTTCTCTGCTTGTATTCTCACTCCTCCCTCTCTTCTACTGTACTTTAGGAGCTCAGCCCAGTGCTCCACTGTGGTTTTCTCTGCATCTGCTTCCATCAGTTGCTGGATGTAGGTTCTACGATGACATTTGAGATAGTCATCAATCTGACTACAGGGCAAGGTCTGTTCTGGCAACCTCTCCACTATGGCTTAGGGTCTTAACTGGGGTCATCCTTGTGAATTCCTGGGGATTTCTCTAGTGTTAGATTTCTTGCTAGCCTGATAACGGCTCCCTCAATCAAGATAACTCTTCCCTCGTTCTTCTCTCTGTCCTTGCCCCATCTTGACTATCCTGTCCCCTTTAGTTCTCCTCCCCTTTCTCCCCTCTTCCTCTCCCCCCCCCTTTCCCCTTCCCAGGGGCATCTATGCATATTTCTCTTAGGGTTCTCCTTGTTACTTAGCTTCTCTGGAGCCATGGACTTCTTATCCTTTGCTTTACAGTTAGTATTCACCTATGAGTGGGTACATACCATGCTCAGCTTTCTGGGTCTGGGTTAACTCACTCAGGATGTTTTTTTTTTTTTTCTAGTTCCATCCAATTTTATTTGATCGTCACTGTCCTTGGAAAGAGCCTGCTTGCCTGGGTACAGAGGAATGGGAGGCCGCCTCTGTCTCCAGATGGCTGCTCTCTTCTGTTCCCTCGCTGCCAGCCCTGCAGCAGCATGTGCTTGAGAGACAGGACAATAGTGGGGGAAAGGAGGAGGGAGGTCTTCGGGAGCCTACATGGTTTTTTGTTCCATAAAAAGCTGGGAATCAGGCTGCCATAACGGCCTGGGTATTTTTGTGTCGTTTTAGCTTCTATTTCGAGTGCAAAGTCGGCGTGGGAATGTTTTTCTTTATTTCAAGCCATAAGTAGTTGTTGGGTAACAGCTGTTTTAAAGATAATCTTTGAGGCACTGAGATGTGGCTTGAAGAAATAAATTTTTAGAATTAAAAAAAAGGGAAAAAACCCTTTCTTATTTATTGCCTGCCTTTATTTCTTCTATGTGCACTTAGGCTGTCCTTTTCAGATTTTCGTTCTTGCCTTTCAGCACCAATTGAAACCACTCTGCTGGCTTCCTGACACCTCTCTGTCCCACAGGAGCTTTCCTTGATTCCCTCTGACAATGAGAATGGCATTTTAATGGGCTTGATTTCCTCACTCTGACACACCTGACTGATGGTATTTCGAAAGAAGCCACTCCTCGCCTTGACCTGGGGCTCTGGAATGAGTCAGGCTTTTCCTATTGTCCTTAAGTAGAAAAGCAAGACCATGAAAATTGTTCTTTGTCAATGTTTAGGCGTTCCGTTTCTTTGGGGAGGGGGACCTCAAGACAGCAGTCGGGTAGTGGGGGTGGTAGGGCAGGGCTTTATCACTTGCCTTCATGCAAACAGAAGCAATGAGGAGATCTCTGTTCTGTTCTTTGCTTGGTAGAACTCAGACAGAATCTTGGCTGAATTTCTCTACCTCATTCCTCCTACATCTTACAAGGAATAAAGGGGCCTTCTGATTTTTTATTTTTACCAAGCTGAGCTATATTAGAAATTTGACTTTTTGTTAAGTTAACCAATCCTGTTTAGTTGAATCTGCTGTTTTCCACTACAAGGCATAATTCTTCCTAGTATAGTATGAACACAGTGGAAATTTCAGAAATGTTTATGATTTTCAGTTTCTTGAAATTTCTTGATTTATGCCTCCTCAGCTCTTTGGAGTCTGTTTCGGTACCAGAGCCAGATTTTCCAATCTGAATCACCCATTTCCATTCTGTGTTCAGGCCATAAATACAGCTTCTTTCCAGCTACAGTGATTGGTTTAGGGATGAGCACATGACTTCCTCTGGGCCAATGAGATTCAGCCTAGGGAGTTTTGTTCTTATGAGGAAGGAGATGGTCCCATGTAACTAAAGTTTGTTACTTTTGCCGGGACTGCTGATATATGATACCATATAAAGAGAATTTCCCATGGACCACCAGGAAGGAGAGAAGATCTGAAGATTCAGTTGTATACAAGAAAGTAAAGCTGAGAGTGGAAGAAAAGAAACCCCTGATGATATGGCTTGAGGACGTGGCTGAAGTGTGCCCGGTGGAAACAATAATTACTGACACGTATGAAATTGTTACCATGCACCAGGATAGCTGTGAGCGTGTCTCATGTTGTATTAGTTTGGCAGGGCTGTCAGCACAAGTACTAATACAACCTGAGAGGCTTAAAATAACAGAAACTGTTGCTTTATAACCCAGAGGTAAGGTGTCCCAATTCAGAGACAGGGCTGTAGATAGGATGGACCACTTTCCTTTTATGGACCGAGCTATGTCTCCTTTAATGCATCAAAGTCCAAACTCTTATTTTTGTTATTGTTGTTGCAAAGTAATTCAAGCATGTTTTATTTTTGAAAATGTCATGCATGCTTTCATTGAAATAGGATCACATTTACTCCCAAATTACTCTTTTAAACAGGGCCCTCCCCAACTTCTAGCTAGTGCTGCCAATATACGCACAGGTGTGACCATCCATGGGGACATAAACAATCTACCAGGAGCCACACCCTAGAAAGGAGTGATTCTCCCTCTTCCTGTAACTATCCAAAGCCTGGAGGTCATCTATCTGTGCCAGGATTTTGGCTGGCTTGATCTTGTTCAGGATTTGTGAGTTTCTGAGTGCAGCAATCATCTCAGGTGGAGAAGACAGCATCTCTTCATTTTGTTTAATCTTAAAAAAAGTTGCTCCGCCCATGAAAATAACTCCAATTAAACCAGATTAGACCAAATTAAAAATGCCTGTTTGAATACATGTAGCACTCTCCGGTGGAGCAAGACAGCATGGCAGGGAGAGGAGCCCAGCAAACCCTGGAGACCACATGTTCCTTTTTCCAGCATGAGCCTAAATAGCCTGTGGGATTGGTCCTGACCCTTCCTGTGCTTGGCAGGCGGGGAGTTGGAGTTGGACCAACACAACTCCAGGCCAGGGGCTGGGACGAAGCTTCCAAACATTCATCCCAGACTCCTAGGGCTGGAGTCTCACTTTCAATCAAACATCCCAGTGTCCTTGGATATGGGGGCGTCAGCTCCAGCCTGGCCACTTCCTGGGGGCATCAGCTCCAGCCTGGCTACTTCCTGCGGGCATGGGGCAACATGGGAAGAAGGGGAGCTGGGAGTTGGGCTCATGCCCAGCAAGAGGTGTGGCTGGAGCGGCATCGGTTTGCTGTCATCCTGGAGTATGAGAAGGCAGATGGCTAGGAGAAATAAATATTGTAATTATTGACCCTGTGAAATGGGGCTAGCCATGGGATGGGACACAATAGCAGATAACCCTGGGTTCTTAAAACCAGATTTTAGTTGGCAGGTGTCCTTAATCCAGGAGAGTTGGTACCAATGGTGAAGTCCCAGGAGCTGGTGCAGGTCTTTTGGCGTTGTCTGGGGAGTGCTTTATGGGTTGGTCTTGGTCCAGGCAGTAGGAGTGACCTGTAAAATATGCTTGAAACTGGCTGGGGTTAGCAAAAGGTTCTGGAGACTGTTAATTTTATTTTATTTTTTACCAGACCCAATTTTGATATAGCAGTAGAAGTTTTCCAGGAACCTGTAAGAGAACTAGCATAGATTTACTTCTTGGTGTTGTAGCAAAAGACTACTGCTTTAGGTTAAGAGGTAAAGGAAACTGGGAACTCTGAAGACATACCTGAAACCTGTTAGTCCTGGACTGTGAAGCCTGTGAAAGAGGCACACCTGTCTGTATTTTAGCAGGAAACTTTATTAAATGTCATGGATGAAATAATAAGTTAACAGTACTTTAAGTTGTCAAATGCCATTAGACAGATCTGGAAGGAACAAGTGAGCAAAAATGAGACAGCTTTTGCTACGTAGGCAATCCCAAATCTTCTCCTAGTCCTTGGAGAACACCAGTCTTAGAGGCAGTGCTTGCCATTAGCTGCTGAGTACAAGAGGCCCAAAGATTTTTTTCCTGTGGGGGAAGATTTGGTCTACTTGTCTTGGCAGGATGAAAAGAAGCATCCAGGAAGCTGAAGAGGTGAAAGGCCACTTTTTGCTATGTGAGTGGCTTTGCCAAGGCCAAGGGCAAGCCTGAGGCAGAAGGTGCTTCTGTAACCATGCATCTTCTTGGAGGAGCTATAGGGTGCTATCGGAGCTGCATGTCTCTGTTAGAAGCTTTAATTAACCAATTAATTAATGCCATAATCTCAAATCTGTAAAGGCATTTGAGAAATAGGTACCATTACCTGCTATGATTGAAAGTGAGACCCCAGCCCTTTAACACCCCTAAATCCAAGGAGTCTGATATGAATGATTGGAAGCGTCACCCCAGCCCCAGGCCTGGGAGTTGTGTTGGTCTGGACTCTAAGTGCTCCCTCTTCGGGGAGGGTCAGGACCACTCCCACAGACTACTCAGGCTCATGCTGGAAAAAGGAACACGTGGTCTCTGGTGTTTGCATGGGCTCCTCTCCCTGCCATGCTGTCTTGATCTACCTGAGAGTGCTGCATTTATTATACCCAGGCATTTTTAATTTGGTCTAATCTGGTTTAATTGGAGTTATTTGTGTCAGCCGAGTGACTCTTCTTAAGATTAAACCAAACACTCTTGGCACCCTAGCCTACCCTTTATTGCTTATAGTCTTGTTATATTTTCTTCATTGATGCTTCCTGAGCTTTGGTGATGGTGATTTGATGTATATGTCCTGTTTGGAGCCAAGCATTCTGTGTTTTAGCCTCAGTAATTTGAGTTTGTTACACATCTCTCTATTGACTGCTTTCCACTGCACAAAAAACTTCTCTGACCAAGCTTGAGAGCAACCAGGTCTATGGTATACACATAAATACTTAGAAGGAAACCAGACCTATGTGTATACATATAAGCATTTAGAAGACAACCAGGTCTATGTGTATACATATAAATACTAGAAGGCAACCAGGTCTATGGGTATATATATAAATACTAGAAGGCAACCGGTCTATGGGTATACACATAAATACTTAGAAGGCAATTTGAAAGCATAATCATTTAGCAAAATAACAATAGTAGGTTCTATCCTAAGGCCTATACCCGTACAGCCCAGTGCTTTTGATCATGACCGCTATAGCAGACATGGATTTCTCTCCTGTAGATCAGGTCTCAAATCCAATCAGAAAGTGATTAGTTACCCTATAACACTCACGTTGCTGTTGTCAGCGGACATGACTTGCCTGGCAGGTTGATATTGCAGCATGCAGTGTCCAGTGCTGAGTAAGACCACTGATTTTTTCACCCTTCATAGTTGTTTGTTACCTTCTGACACTATGAAGGTAGGCAACAGGGAAGAAGTTTTCACATTATTTTGAGTTTTATTACTCTATATCTTACAGCTAGATGTATAGCAATATTCAGCAAAATGTATCTTACCATGTAGCTATGGGGTAACCAAGGGCAACAGCAATAGCTTATATTGTATTGGAGACCTCCGGGGTCTTCTTGACCCTGGAGGTATCCCAAACTTTGTATTATCATTTTCATTTGATTGATAGCTGATGTCTTCTAGGAGAAGCCCTAACTATTAATATGTTAGTAAGTAGAATCAATAAGGAACTGATCAAGGTTAAACAAGCTTATAAAAGTGAGGTCCTTATCAGATAGATTTGATACTCTTACCTCAGAGAACTCTCCCTCTCATCCATCTGTATACCAGCAAGAATATTGTCCCCAGAGACTAACCCTGCTGGATCTTCATGAGGGCTTGTAGCCTCCAGAACCACGAGAAAACACATTTCTATTACTTAGCCTGCCCAATTAGTCCAAGGCACTTTGTTATGTCAGCTGGAATGGACTGATCTACTCATGTTGAACCCACTAGTCCAGAATCCTTCCTTGCTGCTTCTGACTTTGACAGCTCCAGTTCCTCATCATATAGTGACATCTGTGTTGTATGCTTACTTCTGCCATCACATCATACTCACCTCAGACACACCATGTGGATCTCAGATAGGCTTAGGGGCCAAAGGAGCCCTCTACTCCAAGCTAACTATAGTCAATACTTGCCAATATACATGCATGCCATAGGAGGTACTGGGTGCTATATACCATTTTTGTAGGACAGAATTCAGCCCCACAATGAAACTGTGACATAGGCTTGATTATTATCATTAGACCTTCTCCCAGATGAAAGAAGTAAGACCCAGAAGAATCATTTTTTCTAGGCCTTATCATAAGCAAGGGTTTGAGCACTGGTCTGAGCTTGTGTAATGTGAAGATGCAGGCTCAAGCTTCATTCCTGGAACTGCAGAAACTTCACCCAGAGATAGGGTCCAATCAATTCCCTAATTTGGTTAGTTACATTGACTTGGGTTTCTGTCTTTTAAATGACTCACCCCTCATACCATTAGCTTCTTCTTTCCTATGTCTAAGCACTTACTGACCCCCAGCTTGGTGCAGTGAGCCAAAGCTGGGGGGGGGGTCAGGGTCTACTGATGGTTTTAGTATTACATCTCCTTCCCTCTGCATTTTCCCCTTTCCACACTGATACTCTTTGTGCCTCAGATGCTGGCTTTTAACTAGGTTAGGAAAGAGCCAAGTAAGTAAATCAATACAGAAAGAAGAGTGATTTATAGATTGTAATTTTCCTAGTTTTTTTTTTCTTTTGGAAACAGGTTATTAACCCATGGACTGTCTGCCTGGAGGAAGTTCAGGTATTAACATAGTGAGGGGGAGGACATTAAGTCATGTTGAAGACAGCTTTAGGGAAGAGCTCCCTTTCCACATTCCTTTGACGATTCCAAACAGGTAAGATGTGTGGGAGTTCGTACTGAGTTTCCTGATGGGGTTCAGTTAAAGTCCTTCTGGACAGTGGGGTTTGGAATACAGCTTCAGAGTCTTGTCTAATGAATGTAATGTGTCTGTTCATTCTTAAAGTTGTCCCTTTTCAAGTTAAAGCCCTTCTCCCTGGACCTCTCTCTGTTCTGTATCAACCTCCTACGTCTCACCTGTAACAGAACCATCCATGATTCAGCCCTGCATACAGAAAGGACTCTCAGTAAACTCTTTCCAAATGGATTTCTCCCATCTACTTTTACAACAGCAAGTTTGTTTGTTGTTATTAAGATAGGACATCTCTATGTATCCCTGACTTACCTGGAAGTCACGATGCATATCAGGCTGTCCTCAAACTCACGATCCACGTGTCTTCATCTCCTAAATGCTGATATTGTTTTACCCAGTTCCAGGATAAGATTTTTTTCTAGAATGTGTGCATTTTGCATGCACATGTGTGTAATGTAAAGTGTTAGTTTATGCATTGAGAGGCCAGAGATTGATGTTGGCTATCTAGCTATCTTTCTTAACTGCTTTCCAACACTTTTTTTTTTTTGAGACAGAGTTCCTCACTGCACTAGAAACTTGCTCTTTTGATGAGATTATCAGGTCATTATGTCCCGGAGTCTGTGTCTCTCTCTCCCTTCACTGTTTTCTCTGGGTCACAAGGGTTCAGTCATGCCTAGATTTTATGTGGGTTTTAAGATCTGAACTTGGATCCTCATACTTGTACAACAAGCTCTTTATCCACTGAGCCCTCTGGGGCCCTCAAGGACTGCCCTCTAAAGGTGTTTGCTTTTCTGTCATGGGCTCTCAACTCCAGGAGGCAAGAGGTAAGTCTGGGTCAGCTTAACTTAAGAAGATTTGACATTTGAATAGCTTTGGTATAAAAAAAACTTGAACTGAAATTCCCATTGTGATGTTTATTACTTTAGAATCATCAAAACACAAATCAATCAGGCATTCTCAGTTATGATGTACATATTATATGATGTTGCCAAGTTATCATAGGAATAGGGATACATGGATTGTAAGGATTTTAATTCTAGTTCTTCAATTTCTATACAATTTAACAATTTCAATGTTAAAATCATATTACCTTTATATTTTGACTATTGCTTAAAAGCAGAGATTGTCTTGTATATAATTTAATGTTTAACAAATGTGTAAAGTCTATTCATATGAATTAAAAACATTAAAGCCAACTAGATTACTGAATCTTAAAGTAACTCTGCTCCAGAGAGGAAGGTTATAGCAAGAGCAGTCTCCATGAATGGGCCTCCGTTATTTCCCAATGGCTCTGTGAGTTGAGGTAAGGTATGGCCTTCTGGTAGTTAGAGTAAACAGTAACACACCAACAGGAATTTTGAAAGCTGAACTTCTGATTTGTTGTTGAATAGCAACATTTATTGGTTTGCAAATCATACTTATGACAATGTTATATCCTGTAAGTGAATTATTGAGCTCAACTGTGATATGCTTAAAATACTAAATACTGACTTCCTTGTTGAGAATGGGAAGTATGATGTCATTAAGACTCTGCTTCCTAATTTAAAATGTCTCTACTTTGTGTTCTGCAGGAACAGACTGCCTCAAACTGATGTTTGGGGTAAGATATGTTTAAAAAATTGAATGAAAAACTCTGCGTTGCCTGTGGAGAGTTTATCCTGATTCATTTCATAGCAATGACACTCAAAATACTGTGTGTTTCAGAAATGTCAGGAAGAGCCATTTTTAGGTTTGTATTCTGAGTATTAGAAACGGGGATGAAATGCCAGCCAGCCTTCCCACAAGAGAAACCATAGTGAGTTAAAACTCTTCAGTAAATAGTAAGATCATTGGTAAACCGATCAACACGTACACTCCCACTTTTTTTTTAAAAAAAGATTTATTTATTTATTACATATACAGTGTTCTGCTTGCATGTATACTTGCAGGCTAGAAGAGGCCACCAGATATCATTACAGATGGTTGTGAGCCACCATGTGGTTGCTGGGAATTGAACTCAGGACCTCTGGAAGAGCAGACAGTGCTCTTAACCTCTGAGCCATCTCTCCAGCCCCTACACTCCCGCTTTTATCAGTACATTAGAATTTGACATATTTGACTGATTGAAAATTCATATGACTTCCTTGCTCATCTTCTCCCTCCTTCTGTTCCTCATTGGGACTTTGGGAGCTCAGTCCAGTGTTCCAGTGTGGGTCCATCGCCAGATGAA
>NC_022011.1:92777879-92780320 GCF_000317375.1 Microtus ochrogaster
AAACTAAAAAAAAAAAAAAAAAGAAAATTAATATGAAACGGGTAACAAGTCAGAGATGTTAGCTTAAAATCTCTCATTTTTATGGCTTTGTACTGTGAATTATAAATACATTTCTTTTTTTTTTATTTGGCTTTTTGGTTTTACATCCTAACCAAAGTTTCCCTCCCTCCCACCTTATCACCACCCCCACCACCAAATTCCAACCCCTGGACTCTGTCCACTCCTTCTCCAGTGTTTCTCTTCAGATACAGGTGAGTATCCCATGGGTATCAGCCATGGTATATCAAGCTGCAGTGAGACCAGGCACCCCCATCTCCACCAAGGTTGGAGGAGGCAATTCAGCAGGAGGAAAGGGTCCCCAAATCAGGCAACAGAGTCAGATACAGCCTTTGCTATCACTCTTAGGAGTTCCACCTAAAGGCCAAGTTACATGGCTGTGACATACATGCAGAGGAACTAGGTTGGCCCCTTCCATACTCTCTGATAAGCCCATTTCTTAAAGTGACATTCAATATGTAAAAGAGCCATATTGATTGCTAAAAATGGTTTTGTTCCATACTTAAAGCCCCCAAATCTATAATATTGTCTTCAATATAATGGGGGATAAGTGTTTCCTTAATAAATAAATAAATTTCATTAAAAAAAGATATGGCCTTCTTTGTAGCCAGAATCTTCATACTAGGTCCCATGATGGGCTGTCTTAATTTACCTAAAATCCTTTTGCTGTCTGGAATTGCTAATTTCTACTTGGGGATTAGAAGCTGTCCTCACTTCTTATTCATGGGTAGTAGCTCATTTTCCATTCAATTTATTCTGACTGGCTGCATTAGAGGTGAGTGGTACTGGGAAATCTTATTTCAAGGGGGATTATGAATGTTTTATGAAGAGTCAGAAGAACCCGAGCCTTGGGACTCTTCTTCCAAGCAGAGGTGTACTGTTTTCCCTCCTGACGTGGGCAGGCCAGCATGGAAGAGTCAGCATGGAGAAGAGGTGTGAGCTCTGTCCAGGACCCTTACAAACGACTTGCTGTGTAGTTCAGTGGCTATTTCTAAGTTTGTCATAGATGTACGTTCTTTTCTTATCTCTTTATTCACGTAAGCTTTCATTGTACACCAAACTCTACTTTCAGCAGTAGAGAAATGATAATTATACAAACAAAAACAAAATACCTGTCTTCATCAAACTCATAGCTCTCACTGTGTAGGATAAACTGCAGTTGAATTACTCTTTCTGTGTCTACCTTTGACTTCTGGGATGACAGTCATGAGGTTAAGATTTAAATACAATTAGAATATGTAGAAAGCGACAGCAGTGTCCTATGAAGAGGGAAGAGAAAACAGGACTTTTAGACTGGGCAGCTAGGGGCAGATTCATCAGAAGTTAGCCTTTGAATGAAGCTCTCGAGAAGTCATGGACTAACAAGGGCTAACTGTGGATGAAGATAATTCTAGGCTGGGGAAATGCAGGTAAAACAAGGACCTAGAGGAAGATTGTGTGAATGTGGCCTTGTAGATAAATGGCAGAAGGCCAGGATTCCTGGAGCAGTTACTGAGAAGGGAAGGTTAGGGAGAGAATGGCTTAGTTTGGAAGCAGCCTGGACCATGCCATGAGGACCTTAGCTTAGTACTCACTGGGGGTGGGGGGGGGGATTAAGCAGAGGGAGACAAAAGCTGACTTTTGTTTCAACATGATCCTGCCTTTAACACCATTCTTTGTTTAACATGGCAATGTTTAGCTGGAAAATAGCCTGTGGGAAGTCAAGAATGGAAGCAGGAAAGCCAGTTGTGTGTGCATTGCAATAAATTCAGAGGGGAGGTGATAAGCCTGGCTCACTTAAGGCCCATAATAAAAAATTAAGGAGAAATAGAATTCTCGATTTGTCTCAAAGATACAGTGAATGAGGAAGATAGATCTGAGGATCTGATGATGGGTTGGATATAAGAAGAGGACTTATGGATGATCTATTTTTGGCTTCAATATCAGGAGGTATGGAGTCACCATTATTTGAGATGGGGAATATCAGAGGATTTAATATTTTTTTAAATTGTTTTTATTGAGCTATATTTTTTTCTCCGTTCCCCTCCCTTCCTCCCTCTCCCATAATCCCTACGCTCCCAATTTACTCAGGAGATCTTGTCTTTTTCTACTTTCCATGTAAATTCGATCCATGTATGTCTTAGGTCCTCTTTGTTGTTTAGGTTTTTCAGAGGACTTATAATAGGTACATTTACGATGCCTATCAGAAATTCAAGCAGAGTGGAGTTCGATGTAAAAATCTACACCAAGTGGAAAGAGCTGAGCCAGGTGTATAAACTTGAAACTCATGAGCATCTAACTAGTTTTTTTTTTTTTTTTCGAGACAGGGTTACTCTGTGGCTTTGGAGCCTGTCCTGGAACTTGCTCTGTAGACCAGGCTGGTCTCGAACTCACAGAGTTCGCCT
>NC_022011.1:92780420-92807628 GCF_000317375.1 Microtus ochrogaster
TAACTAGTTTTAAAGTCCTGAGCATAGAGCACAGTGGAAAGGCCTGAGGACTGAAGCCCAGTAAGTGTCTTTTGTTTAGGCCTATGGACATCTGAGGAAACAAAAACCAAGTTGAGGAAATATAGTCAGAGATGTCACAGGTGACAGGTGAGCATGAAGCTCTAGAAGCCAGATGAAGAAAATGGCCAAAGGAAATGAAAGTAATTTCCTGCGTTAAATGTTAGTAAAAGGTAAAGTAAGATTAAGGCTGAGAATGACCACTGAAATTTGTCAGACAGTTGCTACTGGTGATGTTGGAAAACCCACAGACTGAAGCCTGGTAGATGTGGATTTAAGAGAGAGTGCTAGGAGAGAATTTAGATTCAGGGAGCTCAGTTTGTCTTGTGAGTTTTTCTAAGAGATATGCAAATGGACAAAAAAGAACTTTTATTTTTTGAGAGAAAGAATGGCATAGTCATACACAGAGATGGCACTGATCTTCTGGAAAGGGAAAATTAAAGGTGCAAGAAAGAGAGGTGAAAATCATCAGGAGATAAATGTTCCTGAGTAGGTAAGTAGTGTGAAATCTAGTGGAGAAAGAAAGGATTCAGCCTTGACAGGAACGTGAGTGTGGGAAGGATGTCAGGAAGAGAGGGACCAGAGTCAGGTAGGTGGGTAGCTGTGGTGTAGAAAGTTGCACATGTTCTTTTCAGTGTTGTTTGTGAAATAAGAATCAAGTCCCTTATACATGGGTGAGTCAGGAGCAGCAGTGTTGAAGGCTTGAGGAGAAAAGAGACAGGGTGGCATAGTGTCGAAGAGAGAAGAGAGACTGTAGAAATATAATTGCTTGACAGCATTTGGGGCCCTGAGGATAACGAGATGATGAAGTGTGGTGCATATTTCTCTCTCGGCTGAATGAGTGGCACTGCAGAAGAGCTGGTGGGAGGTACTGAGTTAGAGCCATGGCTTAGTGAAGAGAAGATGACAGAGCAAAGGAGAGGCAAGCGAGCTGAGGACACATGCAAAGGAATCATAATGACAACTGACCTTGCAGTTAAAATTAAATAAAGAAGATCAGATAAAAAAGACAACCACAAGATGACAGAATAGGAGCTGGTAAAAGCCTGAGTCCAGAGGTGATGGTTAGAGTGTAATATTTGAATTTCTGGCTTTGTAATGATGGCAATTATTTATACTGATAAGGGACGGAGTAGCACCAGTATAAGTCAATACTGGTGAAGGGGGACACTGAAGGACACCAATGACACAAGTTGCATTGGAAACCATGACCCAGGAGCTGACATCTTTCAGAACTGAGGGATAGTGACTTAGCTTTTGCAGGGAAAGGATAAATGGCAATAACAAGCAGAGTTAATAGGACATGCAGCTGTTTCTAATAAGTGAAACTCTTTTTTATTCACTTGAGAATTTAATACATGTACAGAACATATTTTTATTATGTTAAACCCCTACCCCTGCTAGATCTATCTCCTCATCCTTTACCCCTCCAAGCTTGGTGTCTGCTTTCCTGACATTCTTTTTTCTTTTTAAAAATGACTCATAGAGTACAATTTATGCTGCCCACATAATGGGTTTGGGGCCTCCTACTTAATGTGGTCGACACGCTGGGCCTCACCCTTAAAGAAAACTGACTCTCCCTTTCCCAGAAGCTACCAACTCTTTCTTAAAAAATTAAAATACAGTTACACCCCATTCCCCTGGCCTCCTCATCTTTGTCTTAAATATATGCATACAACCTGCAGAGTCTCTTCCATGCTGTTGGCATGCACATAGTTTCAGGCCTGACCTCTTTATATTGGATAACCAACTGGAGCTACCCCTGGAAGAAGCCTGTTGCTGCCAGTTCCCACTTTCAGCTCTGTTTAGTTAGCTTTAGTTCTTTGTCTAGGGGTGGGCCTCTGACTTTCACACGTCTGTTGGTGTTGTCCTTGTTCACATCTTATTTAGGGAGTGATATTATTAAGATATCATGGCTTCTTTGTCATCTCTTGGAGAATTAATCTCACCTTAGAATTCCTCATTCCCCAGCTTTTGCAGCCTATCTACCATCTCTTCTATGATGTTCCCCAAGTCTGAATTGCAGGAATCCTGTTGGGAATATATTCAGTGGGATTGGGCACCTCATGGTCAGTTGTTTTCAGCGTTTTACCACATATGTTTTCCTGGAATGAGAACATTCTTTGGTGAGGGTCAGGAGCTACACTTAGCTGTGGGTATAAGGATGAGTATTTTTAAGGTGGTTAGAAATTATTCTGGTTGAGAAAAGTGACAGTAGGAGGCTCTCCTCTGAGATACAGGACCTCACTAGCCCTCCGTAGCTGGTTAGGTTAGGTTGCCTGTAGCAGGCATGACTTATTTTCTGTTGAGCAGGCCTTACTGCCAACATATGAATTCCATTATTGCACCTTTAGAAATATCTTGCCATACTGTTAATTGTGGTTTATTGGAGAACCATCCGTTCTCCATATCTCATCATCTTGAGTGGGGTAGAATTGCTCATGAAGAGACATGTAATTTTATGATGTAGAGAGGAAGGAACATACTTTGCTTCATGACCAAAGCAGAAAGAGAAGTATCTACCCCAGCTCTAGGTCCACTAGTTTAAGAGTGGAAGAGTTTTCAGTATCAGGTGACATCTGTTTTATGAGTGGATGCCATGCTGGGGTACAAAGTCTAACCTGAGAAAGATAGCTTAGGCTAAGAAAACCTTCATAGCAAAGCCTTTGGTTTGGGTTTGAAATTCTATTCACCTTCTTCAGGCTGCATAATCTTAGGCAAATTATCCAAACATTTAAGCCTTTGAATTTTTTAGTCCTGATGAAAGGTGTGTGATTTTAAACTGTTGAATAACAAATAGGCCAGTGATGTATGACACTCTTTTTACATAATTCTCTGTAGTTTTTTTTAAAACATTGACTTCTTCAAACTTGCTCTTTCCTTGACCTCATGTTTTATGTTTTCTGAGTTTTATTTTTATTTTAAATCATTGATTTTCTGCCTCTTCTTCATGGCTTACCTCCACTTCTTTATCACTATGGTCCTAAAGTCCTTAATTTTTTTTTTTTTTTGGTTTTTCGAGACAGGGTTTCTCTGTGGTTTTGGAGCCTGTCCTGGAACTAGTTCTTGTAGACCAGGCTGGTCTCGAACTCGCAGAGATCCGCCTGCCTCTGCCTCCCGAGTGCTGGGATTAACGCCACCACCGCCCGGCGCCCTTAAATATCTTAAAAATAAAATAAAATGTTTGAAATCCCAGAGCTTTGAAAGGAGAGACAGGTGACCCAGGAGTTCAAGGTTGTCCTCTGCTACATCGTGAATTCAACACCAGTCTGGGTTCTGTGAGAAGTGGCTAAGAAAGCCACACCATGACACGCCAAGCCAAGCCAAGCCAAGCCAAGCCAAGCCAAGCCAAGCCAACCCAAGCCAACCCAACCAAAACCTTCAAAAGAGCAAAGTCATCACCATAATAAAAATGGTCCCACTCACCAACAAGAAACTCCCAAATTAATTTCTCTTTCCTCAATGTACAGGTTCTCATTCCTTTCATGTATATAACTATTAAATACAGTTCTATAGCATTGGTCTCTCTATGAGATTCAATAACATATATTTACATTACAAGACAATCTAGGCATCCCAAAGATACCTCAGTTTCAATTTAGCTACAAAAGTATTGCCCTCAGACTTAGAGAGCCTCAGTTCCCCTGTGAGGCTTCCTTGTTTCTTTTCTTTCCTTTATCACTCAAATCTAATGTGTTTTTAAGTTTCATTGTTTCTGTTAAACATCCCTCAGATTCCTCCATGTACTGCTTCCTTCTTTTTCAGGCGAAGCCATTGTTATCTCTACCCTGGATCTCTAGTTTGCAAGATCAGCACGAATCCTATTTTTTTCCTTCTCATTTGTTCTCAATACAAATAGCAAGAGTTCTATTTTGTAAGTTGTCTGTGCACATGCCCTGATGAGCTAATTCCAAAAGAATGAAAGTGTCTTGGTGACTTTTTATTGATGCCCACCACAGCCTTGCAGGCGCTGCTCTTACTACTTATTCTCTGTCCAGCTTCATCATGGTAATTCAGTGTTTCAGCTACATCAGTTCCAACAATACATCATATTTTCTCTATAGCAAGGCATTTTCCCATGCTGTCTTATAGCTAGCTTCTATTCATTTTTCAGATTTTAACTCAAATTTTCCTTTCATACACAATTGTTTCCATAGGCCAAATATCCTTGACAAGAGCATGTTAGGTTCCGATATTTGTAACTTCATTGCACAGAGAGTAATTCATAATTAAAACTTCTTTAAGCAACGTTTCATTATTGCCAATATCTTCCACTGGATGCTAAGCTTAGGAGGACCATCATCATGTCTGATTTCTGTGACTACTGTACCCTTCTTCATAGATCAGTGCCTGACTCAAAATAGTATTTGTTGAACCCATGACTGAATGACAGCTTCTATTATTGAGCACTTAACTTTTGGCAGGCAATTTGGTATAAATACTTCCCCTTAATAATAACATTCTAGCATGGCTATTATTAAATTTCATTTTACAAATGAGGAAACAAGAATAGAATGGCTAATGGATTTAGCCAAATTTCCTATGGCTGGCTAGAATCTAGCTCTATCTGTCTTCAAAGTCTATGACCTTGACACTCATGTTACAATGCCTGCTGTGTCCTCTTCAGTGTGAAACTGTCTTGAGCTTTTAGGGATTGGAGAAGGGTCCCAGGGATAGAGGAGTAAGGGGTCGTTAGCGGAGGATAGACTGCCATAATTGGTGGCTCTTGCTAAATTATATACCTGATATATTATCTATAATAACAAAGAATTCCTTCTGGCAAGTAGATGCCCATAATATTCTTATCTTGAATTAAACTCTTCTGTTCTTTGCCAGGTGATGCTCCATTTTCCCCTCCTCCTCCAGTACTATTTATGACTTTAATAAGAGTTCTGTGGGTTTGGTGTGAAGTTCCTGTGGTTTCAGGAATATAAAAGCAGTATGTCTACCTACAACAGAGTCATCAGGTATAAAATACAACACAAGTTTTTTAATAGGTCTTAGTAATAAAAGCCCAGAGTCAGATTTTGGAGAAAATGCTGAGAGATCAGAGAGATGAAGGAGCAAAATCACAGTCTCAACCTCCCAACTGAAAAGAGGCTGAATTCCTGTCTCCTCCCACCTTATCACTTCCTCTCTCCATCCAGCCATATCACTTCCTGTCTGTCTGTACAGATCTCCAGACCTCTAAGGTTATCTAGTGGCTAGCTCCACTCTCTGATCTTCAGACAAGCTTTATTTATATAGAGAAGATTTCACCATAATTGATATATTAACCATATTAACAAAAAATTCCTCCTGGCAAGTAGATGTCCATAATATTGTTAACTTATATTAAACTTTTCTGTTCTTTGCCAGGTGATGCTCCATTCTGCCCTTTTCTTCCAGCAGTATTTATGATAAAAGTTCTGTGGGTTTGGTGTGAATTTCCTGTGATTTCAGGAATGTGAGAGCAGTCTGTGAACTACAGCACAAGCGTCAGATATAAAAAACTCAAAAGACTACTTCAGTTGTGATTGTCTTTTATCCCGTCTTCACAGATCATCGTCTGCCCCCAGTTGTATATTGATAATATGTGTTAATTTCCCAACATTGAGAACACATGCCATTACTTTACCATAAAGACCATGTGGAAAGGAAGAAAAGACAGTGTTTGGGGTTATAGAAAAAGCATTTCAGGTTAGATTTATGTACCGAGTGGATCCTGGTCAACGAAGAGATCCACCAGTGGTTAAGGTACTAAGAATTAGTGACTGTCAAGTGCTCAGCCATAAATGGTTCATCTGTATCCCACCATCAAAAGCTCAAGGAACATCGCAGAATAGGGAGAAGAAATAACACAAAAGCCACAAGATGGAGAGGGGTGCTGTAAAACCGTGTTTCCTCAATGAGAAGTGGCTATTACAATCATTGACTAAGAGCAGCTGCAATAATCCAGATATGATCTCTGTAAGACATGGGTCTCAGGGACTGCAGAGATGGCTCAGAGGTTAAGAGCACTGACTGCTTTTCCAGAGGTCGTAAGTTCAGTTCTCAGCAACCACATGGTGGCTCACAACCCTCTGTAATGAGATGTGGTACCCTCTTCTGGCCTGCAGGAAGAACACTATATATATATAATAAATAAATATTAATAAAATCCCAAAACGATGTGAGTCTCAATATTCACTTATGAATGGGGGAAGAACTCACAAGGCCCCACTCATCTCTGAGGATCTATATACAGTTAATGGTTGCTAGGAGAATATATATATATATATTATTTACTACAGCACAATATATATATATATATATATATATATTGTGCTGTAGTAAATATTGTAGTATATATTGTGCTGTAGTAAATAATCCCCAGTTTATGTTCATCCAAGTAATGCTAACCATTAAAAAATGTAGCATAATGAAAAGGAAAGCAAAAAGGCCAAAGAGCTATGAGAATAGGAGGGAGGACTTGTGAAGAGAAAATAGAGATTGAGTAGGGGTGAGGAAGGCATGAAAGAGAGTAGCAAGAGGAGGTGGAAATACACATTATATACACGTATAAAACTATCAAAGAATAATAAAAATAAAAACTTAAAAACTCTTGGTGGTAACATGGGCCACCAACATTGACATAGTCCCCGGCTGGGATGCAGTTGGATCATGAATACAGAAATAGCCCTTGGTGTTACCAAGGCTCACTGATCACATCAACATGACCATCAGGGTGGCCTCAGGCAGGAGGTCCAGACCAATGACATCTGTATGGCTTTCAATAGTAACTCAGGCCAGGGACAACACAGTTCCTGGCTGTGGTAGGACACAGAATCCACACGAACTTCCAGCTTCAACATGGCCTGGGGCAGAGGACAATGGATACCAAAGTGGCCTCCAGGGGCAGCATGGACAATAGTGGGTTGTTTTTTTTTGTAGAGGTTCAATCCAGAAAATGAACCGTTTTTCATTTTAGACATCTTATCATGGCTCAGAACCAGGGCGATTGTGTGGTTAGGCAGTGTGTTCTGGGGCTGTGTTGGGGTGCCAGCTCCAGCTGCTGCACACCACCCTGCTGACCCTTCGTGGCAATGACACAAGCTCCCCCATCTGCTGCAGCCCTGTCTGCACCACCGCTGAGTCTCCAGTTCTACTTCGCTCGCTCACCGCTCCATTTCTCCATCTTTCCTACCTCCCCATCTCTCATATTTGTTTGTCATAATTGCATTGCAAACATATGTGTCACACAGTATTTTTTTTATCCAGATAGATTTCCATACAAATATTGATGGCAACGAGTCATTGGTCTGGTTTTTGGTTTAGTGCTGGACCATTGCTGAGACTCTATTGCCCAGAACCAGGGTGATTTTGTGGCTAGACAGGCCCTCCAAGGGCAGGTTCTGTGAGAGATTCAGGCTGCTGCGCTTCTCCCCACTCTCCACATTGGACTCCTTGAGGCTCACTGGGCATAGCCTTTGTTCTTGTAGGCTGTATGCAGCACTGCTGCCCATGCTCTCTGTTTCCCAGCAGGGCAAGCAGCTCAAGCTGCAGTCACAGGGGCTCCATGCTGGGGGCTGCAGGTGGGCTTAGGACCAGCCCTATTAGTAATGACATCTGGTCCTGAGGGACTTGCTCCTCCCCTCACCCCAGCAGCTCATAGATGGAGATCTCCTGACAGAGTGCCAGATCTGGTCCTGAAGGCAACTGAGTTGGCCAGTGTGCAGGCTTTGGTGTTTTCTTTTCTTTTGTGTACAGATCTGTATGCAAAGAAACTTTGTAATGTCATATCATTATATTTTTTTTCTGGTTGGCACAGATATAGGCTATACTTACTTTAACTCTAATGTGATGCTATATTCCTTTGCCTGATTTTTCTTTGCTCTTCTTGTTTCCATAGATTGTCAATCTAAGGTATCATGAAATTATTCCTTGTCTGTAAAGTCTTTCTACAATGTTAGGCTCCCTCTTCTGGGCTTTCTTGGCATTTGTTCATTCTCCCATTATTACAATTATAGCCTCATCATTTAGCAATTAAAACCATTTGTCTGTGTGCATTGAGCTTTTCTATGAAAAAGACACACATCTACACAAGTCTGAAACCTAAGATATTTTTAGAGTTCATATTCTCAATAAACCAGTGCTGAACAAACAAAAAATAATAGTATATATTTATTGGTGCAAACTGTGTCAGGCACTGTTCCAAGTGTTTTCCCTCTACTGAACTCAATTTTCATAACAATCCTATGGACTGGGGCCTATAATTATCACAGTCATTGTACAATAGGACAATGTACAAATAATAGGAAAGTGTATATAACTTGTAAAAATGAAATAACTCATATAGTTAGTAAACAATGGCATTGGGATTCTAACCAAGACAGTATTTTCAGTATTTGGGCCTCAGATGCCCCCTTTACTTTTTGAAAAATTGGTAGACAGTGCTTAGGATTCTTTACCTTTATTTGTTTTTGGAGCACAGGGCAGGCTCAATGTCTGTTAGTTACTTTTATTATGTCTTGGATGTTGGTACCTCTTGGGTGTTGGTACCTCTTGGATGCTGGTACTTCTTGGATGTTGGTACCTCTTGGGTGTTGGTACCTCTTGGATGTTGGTATCTCTTGGAGGTTGGTACCTCTTGGAGGTTGGTACCTCTTGTATGTTGGCATGGATAGTGTTGCCTCAATCACATGAGTAGGTTTGGTGGGCATCATTATCCTAGTAAAAGGATCTAATGTATCCATAATTAGTAGCACAGCAATATCTGAACACAGGTCTTAATGACAGTAATTTCTATGTTCTTTTCACATGGTGACCAAAGAGAGCAAACTGAATCAGAGATCATGGTAGCCAGAGTCATTAAATTTTGGGGATACTTATGGGTAGATGGCAGCAAGGAACTAGTTCTTCTGGCTTAGATATGATGATAGGAATGTTTTCGCATGATCTAGTATATTGTCCACAGTCTTTTCATTGTTTATGTCTTTCCCAGAGCCTGGTTCCCAATGTTTATATACACACTCCACAAAAAAGGCTATGAGTATTCTAATATGGAATGCAGATCATCGCATCAGGGAGGTTTTCAGTGTTTGGTATAATGTAAGTGGTAAATAAGAAAGTTCTTGAGAAATCTTATGTTCTGATTTTGAGATTCTTCATGTCTCATTTCTCACATTTATAGATTACAAATCAATAAAATAGAAAAATTATGATATGACTGTATAATTTTAAAAGACCTGATGTATGATCTTGTTCTACCTTCCTTCACTGCAATGAATGCTTATTATTATTATTTTATTTTTTAACAGAATTTGTTTTTTTAACATCAATTTTGAGGTTTACACACAAAGATACAGAGATTTCTGAAGGAATCATCCCCCTTTCATGTTCAGCCTTAGGAGCTGGAGACAAGAGGACCCTAGGTGGTAGATGGAAAGCTAGTCTAGCCAATTGATGAGCTCCAGGAATAGTAGGAGTTAGGTTTCTGTGATGGCTAATGTTGTAATCTTGGTGGAACCTAGGAGACAAATGACTGGGTGTGCCCCAGAGGGAGTTTTGTAGGTTAGGTTACTTGCAGTGGGAAAACTCATCCTAAATGTAGGTGACGCTATTTCCTGTACTGGTACTCCAGCTGGATAAAGAGGAGAGAGTGAGCTGAGAACTGTATTAATTTCTTTTTGCTTTCTAGCTGTGGATACAATGAGATCAACTGCCTCAACCTCTTTACATCATGGCCTCTTCACCAAAATGGACTGTACCCTTAAACTTTGGGCCAAATGAGCCCTTGCATCCTTAAATTATCAGGATTTTGTTCAACCGGTGGAAAAGTAAGTAATACTGCTTTTAACATATCCCCCCTTTTGGGGAAGGGTGTGATATGTGTGTAAGAAAATCATTTCTGAACCTTTTCTGAAGGCGGTAGAGGTTTTGATTTTACAAGACTGTTTCTGTGTATTGCTTGTCTTGCGTCTTCCCTTCTCGCAGACCCACTGCACCCAGCACATAGTACACGATTTTGGTGTTGATTGCATCGAGACAATTCATCGGTTAATTATAGAATTTGAGTGCCGAAGTAACCTGACACAATGTCAAACCAAACCAAGCAGGGACTCAGACATAGAGGGAAGCCTTACAGGACTTTGATGAAATATTGATAACATCGCAGCGAGTAACAAAGCATTATTTCTTCCAGCCGCAGCTGTGACCTTTAAGAGTTGAAAGTCACCATGGGACCATTCCTACAGGGCTGGACCCCTGCTTTCCAGCAACTGGAGCCACTTACTGGTGGTGGTCATGCTGGGACTTGTGGGAGAACACAATTCATAGGTGAAAAGGATGCCAAAAATGTCCTCAAATGCCTACAAATGATTCTATGGGGGAATTCCCCAGCTTTATAGCAGCCTTTATTCCCAAACTCTCTCAGGGTATTTGCATAGACTTGAATAGATTTATTCTTCTCATTGTATAATCTTATTAATATGAAATACTTTTATCTGAAGTTGTGCTTAGGGAATACAATCATGAGAATACTGAATATAAGTGATAACCACAGCTTAAGGGGTACATTTTAATAGGAAGACCTTATTTGAAATATGAATTTCTATATAATCTCTTTTATACTTTTTATACCTTTCCTTTTTGACCCTCTCCCCGTAGACCCTCCACACTCTCCTTCAAATTCACGGCCTCTCTTTTCATTAATTGTTACTCTAGGAATATATGTACATATACATTCCAAAATATAACTAGAGCAGTCTTCATAATGTCACTTGTAAGTTTGTTTTCAAAGCTCACCATTTGCACTGAACAATCATTTGGAGTGCTCTTCCCCGGGGAAGACAGCTATAGTTCTTTTTTTTAGGACTGAATCCTTATGGGCTTTTCTGCACCTACTTTGGTAGGTGTTGTCCTTGTTCATCTCATGTTTGGGTAATAGTATTGGTGAGATTTTGTGGGTTTAGCTTCTGACATTACCAGAAGACACAATCTCACAGCAAACTCCCTCATTCCTTGGCTCTAACAATTTCTTAAAAAAGAAACTCATGATTTCTTTAGAATCATCAAGTTCTAAACTTAATTCTACACCAACGTATTTGCTAAAAATACTAGGTTGTTGAAGAATAACATGTCCCAATGTGGTCTATAATGACCTGGGGGACAGTTATTGGGGAAATAGGGACATAATCTTCTAAAAATAGGATCTCAGAATACATTTTTGATTTGTTTCTATATTAGTCCTATACTGCTGTGAAATAAATTATTCAGTACTTAGAGCTCAAAATAAGGAACAATTTGTATCTCTTTGTGGGTTACGGATTCGGATATGAGACAGAGGATGTGGCTCGGTAATAGAATACCTCCCTAATAGATTGTGGCTCTGTGTTTAGTCTCCAACACTGGAAAAAATAAAACAGTGACATTAAAGCAAGAACAAGCAAGAATTTTGATGCAGCTTGGCTGAGCGATTCTAGCTCAAGGCTTAGGTTTTAGCTAATGGTGTGAGGCCATTCATAGTATGCTGAAGGGGACGCCCTTTCAGGCTCTCTCACATTGTTCTTTGAAGACTGCTGGGTGTAACCATTAGTTCCTGGTCATGAAGGAATACTTATAACAGGGCATGACTTCCATCAGAAAGACAGTGGGAGACAGAAAAGGGAGGGCATAGAGGGAGAAATGAGGAGCGATATTAAGTTCTGCTCATGTTCAAAAGGTCAAGGAGAAAAAGTACAGAGGGCCTGCACACCACCAGGAGGCAGAATCTGCTAAAGACCATCTCATTGGTTTCCCATGACATGTACAGAAAGGGACTGAAACATTCATGTTGAACTTGGACATCATGACAGTGTTTTATCATTTGGGTTGGCATTGACCAGCCTGGTTTTCAGCAAGATCCAAAATAAAGCTTAGAGTCACTCCGCATCTAAGCCTTTATGTAAATATGTATGATTTGAGCAGTGATTTCAGTTGGGTACCTTCTGACCATTGCCTAGTGGATGTAGGGTGCCATGGAAGCGAATGGGTTAGGAACGATTCCCTAAAAGAGAAGACATGCAAAGTAGGATTTGAAAGAAAGAGGGGATAACGGAGACAACAGAGCTGGGAGAGGAAGGAAGACTTTTGAAGAGAAGGGGCATGTGGACAGAGTTCCAGAGGGAGACTAGAGCTCATGTGTAGAGGTAACTCACTGGAACATCAGTCCTGACATTGAGGGAAATGGTGTGAAAATGAGCTCTGGTACGGGGTCCCATGACAGTTCTTCCACTGTTTCTTCACATTTTTCTCTAAGGCTCATTGGAGAGGGTATCATTATGGAAACACAATGAAGACAGACACTAAAAAGAAATCCCACACTAGCTCAGAATTGAGTATAATAAAGGGTTATTTATTTAGGGGTAGACTCACAGATCACAGTCCTTTGCTCAAGCAGGGAACAGCAACTGAATCCCACAGCCAGAAGAGAGGGAGAGCATGCATGCTTTACATCGGCAGTTATAGAATAAGAGGCCACGCCCAAGTGGGCAGGTAACTTAAAGGCTACAGGCTGTAGGATTTTCTACAGCACCTCCCCCTTTTGTTTAAATAAGAAAGTTCTAAGCCCAATACAAAATTAAATACAATAAGAACAAATATCAGGCATAAAAATTAGAATTACAATCAGCATAAACAATATCAAGCAAGAAACGTGATAAATGTTTCAATAATTACCCTATCCTAAGGAGTTTAAGTCTTTATTATAAATAAATTGGCTAAGTCATGAAAGGAAAGTAACTACAACTATCTAGTCTTCAATCCCATTGGACACCCAAGAAGGGAAATAATATTACTTGAGTAAGCAGGAAATGCAATCAAGCAACTTCCAAAATGTGTAATAAATGACAGAGACAACTGGATACCTGGGCAATCACCAAAAGTCTCATTTGCAACATTGGAGCGACCAACTTTGGCTAATGCATAGAGTAACTAACAGACCATTTCCAGAGGCAGAAAAATTTTCAAAACCATAGTACCCTGTCTTGGCAAGATTTGAAAGTCTTTTTTCTTGCAAGGAAGTAAGCAGATAACCAAATTGACAAGATGTTTGCCTAACTTCTCCAAAACCTAATGTGCTGATTAAAGACATTTTCCACTAAGCAGTAGATGTTTGAAAAAAAAATCATACATTCCAAATCAGATAGGCACTTTTTAGTACTCTAAAGAGTTTTTTATTTTTATTTTACATGTATAGATGTTTGCCTCTGCATATATTTGTGCACCACATGTGCACAGTGGCTACAGGGGCCAGAAGAAGGCACTGAGTCCACAAGGAACTGGAATTATAGGTGTTTGTTAGCTGGTATCTGGGCTCTGGGAACTGAACCTGGGTCCACTGGAAGAGCACCTGGTGTTCCTAATTGCTGAGTGATCTCTCTAGCCCTTTTGTTGTGCTTTAAAAGCAACAGCTCTTTTAGAATAAGGATAGCTTAAGGAAGGTCTCCAGAATGGGCTCTGCGTAGGGTTTCCTAGTATAGTTAATTATGTTCTCAAAGCGTTCTCTTAAGAACTGTTCGTGATAGGTTTTTGTAGTGTTCATTTTACAGAGCAGAGTTGTAGCACTCTATGAGACTGAGAGATAGGACTGACCGACAAGGAGTCCAGATACCGATTCAGGGCTATTATGCCGTGCAGACTGTTTGACTCCAACAGCCAGACTCTGGCTTTCACTGTAGCTGTGCAGAAGTTGCTATAAAACATAACCTCAGCAACAACTATGTCTGGCTCAATCTGGGAACTTCACAAATTAAAAGGGAAGATGAGAAAGATCTCTTAATGAGCAGAGCTAATCACCATGTATTCAACTGTAAACAGAAGGCTTGGTGTCCTCTCTTTGAATGGCTAACTTCAGCACTTGAGTCAGGCCTCCAAGCTCCAAAAATCTTCCTGATGGCACTTCCAGGAATGAGACTGTTTTCTTTATACTTTTCTTATGAAAGGACTTTTATTCCCTTGCATTTAGTGTCTTCTTTGGTACAGTGGTTTTGGCATCTCTATGGAAGTTCTAAGCTGGTTGAAGCAACGAGGCAGGACCGCGTTCTACAGAAAGAGGCCATCTCTGTCTTTTCCAGTTTTGGATTCCCTACTAGCTCAGAACCTGGCACAGAATATTCATCCTCAATACATTTGTTAAAGAAATGAAAAATTGAAAGCTAAATAGGTAGCTTCCAGTAAGATTCTTAGACTATGATCATAGTCATGAGAGTAGAGCAAGAATATTTGGATCCACGAGTGTGATGAGTTATAGTAGAAAGAAGAAAAAAATCTAAACAAGCAAGTTGGATGTTCATTTTGTCCCTGCCTGGGGGAACTAGAAAAACCCAATTGATCACATTTGAGACCATTTATTCTTCTGGAAAAGGGGCTAACCATCTGGAAAGGGTGCTGAGAAATACTGTCAGGATCAGGTAACATAAGTGAAAGTGTTTTGCATTGTTTGGGCATTATGTATCTGCAATACAGGAGCTGAGGAAAGCACCAAGTAGGGATCCTTTTTCTGTTGCTTGATTCTAATTTACTGGAAGATTGGGTGGAGTTATAGAGGCCAGTGATGGTAGGGAGGTAAGGTTGCTGGGCTCCTTGACTGGAGGAATCTGGTCCAGGCAACTCTATCAGTCAGAAGGTACTCCTGACAAGCTGGCTTTGAGGATAAAGAACACACTTACTATGGGATTACGTATTCAGGTAAAAAAGCATTTATGGGAAGCAAAGTGTCAGAATCAATAGTCTCTGGGTTTGTGGTTCCCTGGACTGCCAGCTGATGTAAATGGGAAAGGACAGGGTTAGCTTTGGGGTGCTTTAGGACCTGCTTTTTCCAGTCGCTTTACTCTGGGGATGCAAGAAGGACAAGGGAAGCTTGCAGAGTTCAAGAAAGTTGGGTGCAACGGTTCTTGGTGACTTGTACGGACTTTCTGGAACTATCTGGGGAGAAGTCCTAGAAAAAAAGGATGGCCTCAAGGCCTACTTTTGAATTCCTAATTTCATCTCAGAAAGAGGCTAAATAGGAGCAGTCATGAAAGGCTTCAATGACTCAAGATGGCCAGAGGATGGATAGTCCTGAGGCGTCATAGAATCCTGGGCTCCTGTGGCACAGGATAAAATGGCCTGCAGTGCTGTTCTGTTGAGAAGATCATAAATTTTGAAGACTAAAATACCTAGGGTTAAAGATAGATGCCGACTCTCATTAAAGCTCAGTTCCAATATCTCTGTGGTTTGATGTCTTCACTTACAAAACTAGCTGTTTGAGTGATCATGATTAGAGAATTTTATAGTTCAGATTCAGTGTCATTGATTGGTGTGGTTGAGCTTGAAATGGAGGCTTCCATGATGACAGTCTCTTGTCGACTTACAGGCTTTGTCATTGACAAGTTGTTCACTGAGAATTTATTAGAAATACTGTGTTCTTTCCAGTTCTCCAGTCCTGACACATTATTGAGAGAACACTCATAGAAGAAGTATGACTTCAATAAAACTGGCATGCCTCTGCGGGTCCAAATCATGACCTACAGATTCATTTGGCACAAGGGGAAGACAATAGATTTTATCTGGGTTCGGGTAGTTTCGGTCTTTTGATGGTGTGACAAGATATTGCCATCTACAGATTTCAGGACTGAAAACCATGCAATCAAGTTATAAAAAATTCTTGTGGTTAGAAAAATATTGAGAATTTCATACATTAATATAATGTGTGTCAAGTCCGTCTCCCATTCTTTCTCTCAAACTCCTTTTGTACCTATGCTAACACCTTTCTTTCCCCATTTCACGTAATTTTTCTTGAACCTGTCAGATTGCACTTTGTGTTGCCTGTGTAAGAATGTGTAGGGCAATACAAGCATGGTAATTGTGCTGCATTATGGGAAGTGTAACCTTATGATTTTATGTTGGGCCATTCATAGTTGTCTGAGACTGTATGTGCCTGGAGGTTGGACATTTCTGACCAGTTGCAAGATTTACATTGATTTGAGTTCTGTTCTCACAAAAATTCCAGGGCTAAAGACTTAATCCTCAACCTGCAGTGTTCCAGGATGTAACTGAGTAAGTGTATTGGGATGGGAGCTAATTCTATAAGATGGATGCTCTTATAAAAAGGAAAATTTGGAGACATCTATGTATGTCATGAAAACACCTGGCAGATCTCATGGTGCTTAGAGAGAACTCATCCAACCAGCACCTTGGTTTCAGGTTTCTGGGTATGTCTTCTGTAACTATGAAACAACATATTTCTGATATTTAATGCCATCGGGTTTGTAGTATATGACCCTACCCCCAAGAAAACTCATGACTAACCACTAAGTAACACTTTGCTTTCTTTTAGGTCATAGGTGTTATTTCTCAAAGGGATGGGTGCAGACTGCTCTGGGAATTAGAGTTCCACATCTGGAATTTACTTCTATGCTTTGGGCAAACGAGCTGAGACTCCAAAATGTGTTTATAGGGCATTTCCTGTAGGCATAGAGGAATGTTGACTCACACTAAATTTCAGTAAATAACAAAATTAATATCCGCTTTGAAGGACGGGAAGACTGTGTGACATGGCTAGCCTTAGTCATCATCTTTTGAAAGAAGCAAAGATGCTTTAATCCATAGTAATTACAACAGACTCCATTGTACATCCCTCTGTAAGTCACTGAGGTATTTATGGTTATGACTCAGCAGAATGTTAGTTATTTATGCACAAATATTGTATTTTGCTTAATAAGTGAAATATCCTTTAAATAGTGTTTTCTTTTTTCTTTTTTTTAAAGTTCTATCTTTCCACATCCATAGGAGATGATTTTCAGGATCGCTTGCACTTAAAAATCACAAATGCCCATGTTAAAAGTTATTTTCATTTCATTTTAAAAGTGTTTTTAATTGGAATATCACATCCTCTCTCTCTCTTCACCCTCCAGCCTCTCCCAGTTACCATCTATCAAACTCCTCCCGCATTCCTTCTCGAGTTGATGGTTTCTTTTTTAAATTAAAATTTGTTACATGGGTATATATGTGTATGCACCAATATATAAAAATAGAACATTGTGGGTTTGTTTTTGTGTATATGGTTGGTTTCAAGGTTGACCAGTCTGTATTGGGCAACCACTAAGGGTGTTCATTCCTGGGAGAGGCTAATTTCCTCTTTCCAGCAGTGGATAGTTGCCTGTAGTTCTTATTCTTTCTTTTTCTTTTCTCATAGATTTACTTCCATTTTAATTTTTATGGCAGATATTTATAAAATGGAAACTAATCAAAATGCACAAAAGTGGAGTCAGAGAGATGGCTCAGCAGTTCAGCAAGGGTTTGTGAAGGCCGGGCAGGGGTGGCGCACACCTTTAATCCCAGCACTTGGGAGGCAGAGGCAGGCGGATCTTTGTGAGTTAGAGACCAGCCTAGTCTACAAGAGCTAGTTCGAGGACAGGCTCCAAAGCCACAGAGAAACCCTGTCTCGAAAAACCAAAAAAAACCAAAAAACCAAAAAAAAACAAAAAGAGTTTGTGAAGGACCCAAGTTCAGTTTTCAGCACCCACATTGGCTGTCTCATGACTGTCTGTAACGTCAGCATACATGTGGCATGCACTCTCTCACACAAAGACCCGTGATTAAAATTAAACAAATCCTTTTATGAAGAACAAAAACAACACTGAATGCATTGTTTTTTGGATACCATGAATGAAACTTTATTTAACTATGTGGGTTGTTTTGCTCTGCCTGTCAAATACCATTGATATGGAATGGAAATATGCTGCTGCTCAGGGTACACCACAGTATTTGAAGCTGAGAAATAACAGGACATTGGTAGCTTACTTGACAAACCATGTTGAGTTATAAATAGATGTTCTCAAATTATAAGCATTTCTTTCCTAGCTTTTTAAAGGCTTCTATCACATCTTGGTTTCTCAGGCTATAGATCAAGGGGTTTAACATGGGGATAATTATACCATAGAATACAGAAGCTGCCTTCTCTTGCTCCTGAGATTCACTGGTGTGCGGGTGTAGATACATATAGGAGAGAGTCCCATAGAAAATGGTGACTGCCATCAGGTGGGAGGCACATGTGGAGAAGGCCTTTTTCCTTCCCTCAGCTGAAGACATCCGTAGGATGGCAGCCAAGATGTATATGTAGGAGAAGGTGACAACCAACACCGTGCTCATCAGGTTGAACCCCACAAAGACTGTCAGTAGCAGGATACTGAAGTCAATACTGGAGCACGACAGGGCAAGAATGGGAGGCTCATCACAGAAGAAATGATTGATGGCATTGGATTTGCAAAAGTTCAGTGAAAATGTAAAGCTCGTGTTTACAGAGGCATTTAGGAAGCCCATGGTATATGAACCAACCAGCAGCAGAATGCAGAGTCTCTGGGACATGATGACGGGATAACGTAATGGGTTGCAGATGGCCACATAGCGGTCCACAGCCATAGCAGCCAGGATGTAACAGTCAATGGTGGCAAAAGTACCATAGGCTAGCAATTGTAGCATGCATCCCATGAAGGAGATGGATGCTTTCGTCTCTGTGAAGTTTTTCAACATCTTGGGAGTGATAGCAGAGGTGTAACAGAGATCAACGAAGGCTAGGTGTTGGAGGAAAAAGTACATGGGAGTGTGCAGGGAAGAGTCAATCTTGATGAGTAGTATCATCCCAATGTTACCCATGAGCGTGGCAACATAGATCATGAGAAATATTATGAAGAGGATGTGCCATGACTTATGCTGCCCAGCAAATCCCAGAAGAATAAACTCAGTCACTTTGGTGCCATTATTTTGTTCCATGGTTAATAAGAAAGTTTAAAAACCACCTGAAGGGTTGCAAAGAAAGAAAAGTATAGGAGGCTGAGGGTGTTTTCCTTGAACATATTCCACCCTGTTTGGTTTAAAAATAAGGTGAAGAATACTTTCTGTGATATGACTTGTGTTGGTTTTAAAGGTTAACATGAGGGGTTAGGCACAGTGACTTACATCTGTAATCCCAGCTGGGGCATATGAGACCCTGTCTTCAAAACAAAACAAGAAGAGCCAAACAAAGCAAAATGGCGGGGGCTGGAAAGATGGCTCAGAGGTTAAGACCACTGACTGCTCTTCCAGAGGTCCTGAGTTCAATTCCCAGCAACCACATGGTAACTCACAACCATCTGTGATGAGATCTGGTGCCCTCTTCTGGCTAGCAAGCATACAGACAGACAGAACATTGTATACATAATAAATAAATCTAAAAAAAAAGTGAAATGGTTAAAACGTGGCACCCCAGCTTAGACAATTCCACATAAAGGGACAAGCAAGTATGCCATACATACACCAACTAACAAAGACATAAAAATACCTTATTTAATTATTTGCTTAGTAATATGCAAGAGATCCATGTAGTGCAAATATGTTCACTTCTGTGGGCATGTGTGGGGGCCCAGTCCTGACAACTGGTGTGTTCTTTCATTGCTGTTCACCTTATTATTTGAGATGATTTTTCATAGAACTTGGATATTGCCCGTTTACACAGACTGGAGTACCAAAAAGCGCCTAGGCTCAGTCTAACTCTGACCTCCCTAGTGTTGAGATTATAGATGCATGTTGGCATTCTTGGGTTAAAGTTTCTTTTAAATTAAAAACATTTTTAATTGTGTGTGTGTGTGTGTGTGTCTGTGTGTGTATGTCTGTCCATCCATGTGTGCTAGCTTCTCTGTGTAGATGTGGAAGCCCGAGGCCAATGTTAGGTGTCCCCTCTATTGCTATTCACCTGATCTTTTGATTCAGGGTCACACACTGGATATAGAACTTGTTTGCTGGGCTAGATTGACTAGATAGGAAGCCCTGGGATCTTCCTGGCTTCACTCCAGTATCAAGGTTCCTGGATGCATCACTGTGCCTGGCTTTAATGTTGGTACTGGGGATCTGAACTCAAGTCCTTATGCAGAAAGCACTTTCGTCAGATCTCCAGCCCTAAAAATGCTTTGATTTAACTACATTTTTCTCATGTTCTTTATATTTTAATGTAAATACTCTAATTTACTTATATCTTAACTTTAGATACCAAACCCCCAGCTTTTTAGGTTCTATGTAATTTTGTTTCAAATATTCTCTATATGCTCTTATTCCCCTGTCTTTCTCTTATTGTGTTCTGGTAATCATGACTCACGGCATGTAGAGTTCTCTATGGAGGTGTTTATATGTGTCATGTGTTCATAATCTCTCTCATTCTCAATCTGCTGTAGTCTAATATTTTCATAAAGAGTAATAAAAATATTTCAGAGTTGTCAGAAGTCTACCACAGGTTTAAACGATCCATTCCACTTTCTTATTCATAACATCCTGACCTGGTAACAGAGAGCCCCAGATGTGATGCTGTTGACCCATGGACCACACTTTGAGTAGCTCTGACTAATTGTGCCTGTCTTTCATAATTACCTATGCGCTTTCCTAGAGAAATGTCTCTGAGGCACGTTCTGAAAGTCAAAGGTAATTGACACAGGTACACACTGAGCTTGGCTGAGCATCTTCTGATGGCTTTTGTTTATGCTGCAGGGGTGCAAGCATTGCTAAGGTGCATAGGGATTCTCATGTGGACATCATTTTTTCTCTACTTCTACTCTGGTTCTGAAAATGTGTAGTCATATCTCATTTTTATAATTTTAGACATCAATTAATTTGGTCACTCTCCAATATTCTTAGAACTATGTTATTCTACTTTTCTACAAATTGGCTGTTGATATTTTTGGTATTTTAAAAAACCTGGATTTGAGTTCCCTATCAGTTAAAGGTTTTCAGGGATATTATCACTTATATACTTTTTTTATGGAATCTCCTATAGAAATATTAAATTTGAAGAAATTGGTTACATGTTTTACTTTATAGTTGTGGTTTGAAACAATAAAACATATCTGTTCATTTCATTCTTTCCCTCAGAAGGCACAGATGTAACAAGGACACTTACATTCAGTGGATTGTTGTTCTAGGTTATTGAATAATGCTATTTCATATCTTCTATTTAATGTGATTTTTTCCCTCATTTTGTTCAGTGCGTGCATGTGCATTCATGTGCATACAGAGGCTAGAGGGAAATCTTGGCAGTTGTTCCTCAGGTTCCACTTACCATATTTTTGGAGAAAGGCTCTCTTAGTAGCATGAAGCTCTCCAAGTAGCCTACACTGGCTGACCAGGGAATTCAGGGGTCTGCTTGTCTGGATCCTCAGCACTGGGCCACCATAGCTACCTGTGGTTTATTATTATTATTCTTTGGCTGGAGATTGAACTCCCGTTTTCATATTCAGGTGGCAAGCACTTTTCCTACAGCTGTGCCTTCCCAGACCCAGCGTCTGTTTATTTACGGACCTTGAAGAGAGAGATTGATAATAGTTGGTATGTATCAGTCCACTACCAAATACTTTACTATTTTGTTTAAATGATTTTATGTGTGTGAGAATTCTGCCTGCATGTATGCAAGTGCACTGAAAGCATGTGTGGTACCCACAGAGGCAGAAGTGAGTGTTGGATCTCCTGGAACTGGGTGGTGGACAGTTGTAAGCTACCATGTGGGTACTGGGACTCAAACCTGGGTCCCCTGCATGAGCACTTTCTTTTCAACTGAGCCATCTTTTCATCTGCATTTGAATATTTAAAAATATACTTAGATTTGACTAAAAACATTCTCAACCGTGCAACAACTAGCTCTAATGTTATATATATATATGTATATATATGTATATATATATACATTCCCCTCTAGAAATCTTAAGACAAAACATTCTTCAATTTGTTTCACAAAATAAATGTAACTCTGATAACAGTGTAAGAAAGTTGAATCTTAACTCATTGATATAGTATACCTGCAAATGTCATTAAAGTACACAGTTACTGAAAACATACAGCTGTATATGAAAGAAAATTCAGTGGAAGCAGAAGGTGCTCCAAACACAGCTGTTTCCTTCTTTCTTGTTTTTTTTTCCAGTTGAGAAAGAAAATAAACTGTATTTAATAGAGACTATAATACAATCTTCAGCTTCCTGGAGATAACCTTTAAGTTTATTAGGCAAGTTAGTTGTTGGCAACAAACACAGGAAGTAGAGTGGCTTACCATTCCAGTCTTGGTAGCTGTAATTAGCAATGCCTTTGCAACTGCAGGACAGTAAACCTTTGGAGTCAGAGATGTGAGTGCATTTTCTAGGAATTCCATGTTAACATATTAAAATGAAGACAGCCATTTGATCTTCTCAACATATATAAAAAAGTAATTGACAAAATTTAGCAAATTTTCATGACAGAGTGCTAGAAAAATGGAAACAGAAGGGGACTGTGTTAACTTGGTTTAGTGATTTTTTTTTGCTTATTATTATACTGAATATTGAATAGCATTGTTGACTTATAACTGAAGTAACACGATGATAATGACTTGATTCCTGAATCTACTCAACACTTACCTTTAGTCTTTGCCAGAACAGAAGGGCATGCAAAGGAAACAATGGGAACCTTGAATATATGGAGGGATCTCAGTTGTTACTATTTTTAATGATGTATTTGTCTTCATGGAGAATCCCAGAATTATCCTATAAATTCTTAGTGAGGTTAGTAAAGTCATTAGACATCAGTCTAACATACAAAGGCCAATTCCATTCATGTTTACAACAGACAATATTAATAAAACGTGCACAATTTAATATTTGTATATAAGGCATTCTGTTTGCTCTCCCTCCTCACCTGTCATCTCCCTCCTACCCCATCACCCCCACTCAGATCCTCCCTACAAGTCCCCTTTCTACGTTCAGCCTTCCTGTTCTGACACCTGCTGAGGTCAGTAGGCCCATATGTAGGCTGCTGGGTTTGAAAGTGTACACTCACCAACTAAGATATACAACTAATATACTAGCTTGCCCTTTCCCTTAATCAAGACAGATTATTTTTATTTAAAATGTTTAGAACTGAGGGTGTGGATCAGTAGTAGAGCACTTACCTAGTGTCCTCGAAGCTCTTGGTTTGAGGTTTGATCCTTATTCCTGAAAAAAAAAAAACAAGCAGAAATGAAACAAACCCCCAAATACTTTAATAACAACAAATATAAACTATGTAAGTACAAATCTATCCATAAATGTTCATAATACTTCTTGAGAAAATTTTGAGGGCATAAAGAAGACTGAATTCAGATTGGGTTGTGGATAAAAACTAGCATTGTAAACAACCCCCCATTAATGTACTAATCCAATGTAATTCTTATGAAATGCTATAAAGAATTTTAAGTATACTCCAACAAGCCTATTCCAAATTTGATATGGAAAAGAGTCAAGGATAGCTAAGATAATTTTAAAAGGAGACAAGGTGGGAACCTGTTCTAGCAGACTTCAGGGGTCTGATATATACGCAAAAGTGGTATTGCTGGGTCTTGAGGTAGGTTGTTTCTTAATTTTCTGAGAAATCGCCATGCATGTTTGTTTTTGTCTTATGTGATGTGTTAGTTTTTGCTTTATTTTATTTTATTATTAGCTCTTAGAAGCCTGTTTGTTTTCTAATGAGAGAAGAAAGGAGCTGGATCTGGATGGGAGGGGAAGATGGGAGAAACTGGGAGATATAGAGGGAGGGGAGACCACAATCAGAATATATTATGTGAGACAAAATATCTATTTTCAGTAAAAAAAATTAAAAAAAGAATGTGCCAGAATAACTAACTATTAAAGTTATCAGGCAATTTAAAAGCAACAACAGCAACAATAACAGAAAGGGGGATGTGTTCAGGCAGCTCTAGGAGGCACTGGAAGTAGAGAATGGGGGTAGATAGATCATATTTCATTGTACACATCTATGAAAGCAAAAATAAACTGAAAACTAACAAATGGGGAGAATTCAAACATGGTAAACTTAAATTTATCCTTGTTTAATTGAAATCCTGAAGTCATAAATGAAACAAAGTAATAAAGAAAAATATTTATCATTGTAAGACATACGATAAGGCATGAAGAACTTCTTCTGCTCATTTGTTGATGCCATTTACATTTTTCCCCGGCAATGCCAGCTCCATCTTATTTCTTCAGTTTCTATTGTATCACTAAGGAAAGAGCCATTATTCCTGGTCTTGGGTGAAACATGCTGGGACTTGGTCTCTCACCCTTTGCTCCTTATCACCTGCAAACACTCAATGACAAAGACCTGATGTTGCAAATGTCATTTGTTTGGTTTTACTTACACTGGAGTTGCTTCCTAGTCCACTTTTGGCAGCTGGTAATTGCCCACTAAGGTCTCTCTATTCTGTTGTTTCCCATCAGGAGTTTATAGTTAGGGACTAAGGGAGCAGCAATCACTCCCTTGTGATCTCAGGTTCCATGGACTAGGATACAACTGGGAAAAACAGTGCTCACGAGTTCTCTTGGGCTTACAACATCGTAAGCTTTCTAGATGAGAAAGCTTATTTCTTTAGGGACTTTGACTTTTTAAAGCAGTGCCTTGTTAGATAACAGACAATTTCCCCCTTGCTAGAATAAGGCTGTAAATATTTTCTTGTCCAAAACCTGTGTTTGTGTCTTCTTCATTATACTTGTCACCAGGCTCACAGAATACTCCAGTCAGGACTTGACCATAATCCCAAATTTTCTTTGGGTTCCCATAAGATCATCAGTGATGCCAGTCAACAGGGAGTAGCCTAGAAAACTACGCCCCACTCCCAAAGAATGGATTATGGATGTTTGTCTTTGTTTAGTGTGTTGCTTACAAGTTGTTATGGAAAACGGTCAGGAAATAAGCTAAACAATGGAGACTACATTACATACATTGCTATGACATTAAACATAGTTAATCAGAATCCCATGGGTATGGTGTTTCAGTTTGCAGGTGTGTATATTAGTTAGTAATGCCTGCCCTCCCCTGTACTTTCTCCTTCTCTATCCTACCCCTCTGATTCTTTCCTCCACTTCCTCGTAGATTTCCTCAAGGTATTGAGCGGTTTGCACTGGCCAGAGGACAGATATCATTATGCATTTACACTCAAGTTATTAATTTATAAAAACAACTCTAAGAACCTGTATGCAATTCATCTGTTAACTTTTTTTTTTGGTCTTTTTTTTTTTTTTTGAGACAGGGTTTCTCTGAGGTCTTGGAGCCTGTCCTGGAACTAGCTCTTGTAGACCAGGCTGACCTCGAACTCACAGAGATCCACCTGCCTCTGCCTCCCGAGTGCTGGGATTAAAGGCGTGCGCCACCACCGCCCGGCTAACTTTTCATCCCCAAAGTGGTGGTTAGGAGGCAAAGACTTTGACAGGTGAATAAGCTATGAGGTTCTACAAACATAACCTAGAAAACTCCCTGTCCTTGGCTCACGTCCCATGGTTTTTTGCATTGAAACCCAGAAGAGGGCTCTAATGGGGATGCAACAGTGCTAGCACCCAAGCCTTGGATTTCTGTAAATAGAATTAAAAACAGCTTTTTTTATAAGCCAGCCAGTCTATGGTAATTTCTTAAGACAGCCTGTACTAAGACAGAAAATGGTTAAGAAATAGGGTGCGGATATTGCCTATACCTAACCTTGTGGAATCTGCTTTGGAACTGTTCAAAGTAGAAATATTCAAAGAATTTCTAGTCATATGCAAGAAAAACAATCTTGGTGAGAGCTCAGAGAGAAAAGAAGAGAAGAGCTATAATAAGGGTTTCTATACTCAAAAAGGATACTCAGGTAATCATGTACTTAATTTTTATACAAGCACATGGTTCCATGGAGATAGACTTTTGAGCAAGGAGATCTGAAATTTTGCTGATGAGATTTCTAAGCAGAACGATGAAGGAGCAACTTTATTCTTTCAGGACGGCCTATGACAAAATTCAAGAAGAGAAGTGATTTAAAGATGGAGTTGTTAAACAAATAGAAATCAGAATCAAATGCTCGGGAAAACTGAAATTTCTAATTTTTCAGGAATAGAGATGAGACTGCTCAGCAGAAAGACCAAAGAAGACAGAGAAAATGAGATAAAAAGGTGATGCATCAGTGATGTGGGAATGATTTCTTATTAATAAAGAAACTGCCTAGGCCCATTTCATAGGCCAACCCTTAGGTAGGCGGAGAAAACAGAACAGGATGCTGGAAGAAAGAAGTTGAGTCAGGGAGTCGCCATGATTGTCCCACTGCAGACAGATGCAGGTTAAGATCATTCCTGGTAAGCCAGCTTGTGGGCTACACAGATTAACAGAAATGGGTTAGATCAATATGTAAGAGCTAGCCAATAAGAGGCTGGAACTAATGGGTCAGGCAGTGATTAAAAGAATACAGTTTCCGTGTAATTATTTCGGGGCATAAGCTAAGCTAGCCATGTGGGCGGCCGGGTGCTGGGGACGCAGCTCCGCCACTCTTAATTCAACACATCAGATTTATTAAACTCTTTAGAGCCACACTATAAAATATTTACATGTATAGATGGGATATATTTCAAGGCAAGGAAAGAAAAACCTCGCAGACGATTCGGAATTCAGCTGGGTTACCTTTTTCACTGAGGGATCAGAATGCTTAGGTTCTGGGGACTGTGCTTGTCAAAGAGCAAGACCAAAACACAGATAAACCATAGGTGGGCCAGGCTTGCAGAACTGGAGCAGTGGTGCAATCCCTGGACTAGCAGAACTGTTCATGGGTGATATTCTGGCTAATTCTATACCAACTTGACACACACTGCATCATTTGAGGGAGGGAACCTCAGTTGAGAGTGCTTCCATAAGATCCAGCTGTAAGGAATTTTCTTAATTAGTGATTGATGAGGGAAGGCCTGTGGGTACTGCCATCCCGGGGCTGCTGGTCCTGGGTTCTATAAGAAAGCAGTCTGAGAAAACCATGATGAGCAAGTCACTAAGTAGCACTCCTCCATGGCCTCTGCATCAGCTCCTGCCTCTAGGTTTTTGCCTTGTTTGAGTTCCTGTGCTGAGTATCTTGGATGATGGACTGTGATACAGAGTGAGAGCAAGTTGAACAAACCCTTTCCTTTCCAATTCGCTTTTGGTCCTGAGGATCTCTATAAAGTTCTGTCATATTTTGTGAAAAAACAAGCCTTAGAAGATACTGTTTCCTAATATTAAGAATTTATTTTATTTTATTTGAGATGACATTCACTTAAATTTATTATGTATTTTATTTATTTTTTGTTGAGAAAAGGAAAAAAACGTATCCGCCTCCTCCCAGCCTCCCATTTCCCTCCCCCTCCTCCCACCCTTCTCCCCCTCCCCC
>NC_022011.1:92812469-92813084 GCF_000317375.1 Microtus ochrogaster
CTGGAAACAACCTAGATGCCCTTCAATGGAAGAATGGATGAAGAAAGTATGGAATATATACACATTAGTGTACTACGGTGCGGTAAGAAACAATGACTTCTCTAATTTTGCAAATGGATGGAAAAAGAATTTATTTTAATAGCATTATAAAACTGAAGGTCCATAAATCAGAGTGGATGGAGTTCTGCTTTCTAACAATTTGTCACAATTGCTCCGTAAATAGTATTTGATGTTAAATATGCCATCCAACCCAGGGACTTGAATTACGTACAATGTACTCCCCCTGCCCCATATACCCATTTTAAAAAGATGTTTGTATTTTATCAATAACAATACAATGGACATTGTGGATGGATGTAACAATATTCCACTAGATTTTTTAAGGGAAGATTAATAAAATATTTCTATTGTTTCTAAAGTGACTTAAACTTGTGTACCAATTTTAAAATGATAATTTTTGACAACTACTTAAACATATGCAACATATTTTGATTTGTTACTCCCATATTTGACCTATTACTCCCCCCCTTTTTCCCTTCTTACTTGGGACTCACTTCTCTCAAGATAGTTCCCCCTCCTTTTCATATCTTGTTTTGTGTATAGGTCTTTGGAACA
>NC_022011.1:92814479-92889321 GCF_000317375.1 Microtus ochrogaster
CAGATGGTTGTGAGCCACCATGTGGTTGCTGGGAATTGAACTCAGGACCTTTGGAAGAGCAGGCAATGCTCTTAACCGCTGAGCCATCTCTCCAGTCCTCATCTAGATTCTTGATCTCTTTTCTGTTTTCATTTGCCCATTTCTCTATTCAACAAGTATTTATTGAGCAATGTTAATGTGCTTAGAATATTGTGGATGTTGTGTAAGATGTTTTCCTTACCTTTATATGGATGTGTTGGTGGGAACATTTGTGTCTCTTAATGGCACGATGAATCACACCATCATTAAAGAGTCAGCAAAGGAGGAAATTGAGCATTAACTAAAGAGGATGTAACAACATTTGCTGTATAATTAGGCATCTCTTCAGTTATGTATCCACCTCATTAGGCAGGGTGTGCCTCTACTATGTTTGATGTGGTGAAGTCAGACACACAGACGGAAACAGTAATTTTCTAGAGAGCCCTTTTTTATTGCAGAACTTGATCCTCCTATGTTTTCCATATTTTAAGACATTATCAATCACAGCATATAGAAGGGAATCCCACATCACACTTTCTCTTGCCCCGTTTCTTTCAGACAGGCCTGTGCACCCCCTCTTTCCTTTCTCCACTCTTTATTAATGAATACTGTTAAAGTGTGTTTTGTTGTATATCTTGTGGCTCGTTCTTGTGTACAGTAATACCAATGGTGCCAGAGAAGCAACTGAGAATTCACATGTTATCTACAAGTTGGAGGAAGAAAGACACACACACACACACACAAGCCTAGTATAGGATTTGGAAACTTCAAATCCCACCCCCAGTAACACACCTCCTCCCAACAAGGCCACACCTTCTAACCCTTTCCAAATAACTCCATGAACTGCTGACCAAGTGTTTAAATATATGATCCTATGGGCACTTTCTTATTCAAACCATCACAGGGGTAGAGCTGTATATTCAAGTTTACAGTAATAAAACAGGTATGTGGCAGCCACTCTCATCTACACCACAGTAATTTAGTAATTATTATGAAAATAGTCTAGGAAGGTGGCATGTTGGTCCCTAATGTCTCAACATCTATGAGGATTTTCTCTATGTCTTTTCTGGCTCAGTCTACTCTAATGCATATATTATCTAGAACAAAGCTATACTGAATTTTTCTGCACAGCAATAATGTAGATAGGTGGGGGAAATAAGAAGAGCTATTATTTTCAGAGAATAACATTAAAGAAGATGAAATGTAATTTTCCCACAGAAGACTTCCTAGTTTAAGGTACTGACAATGCCTTTCAGTTTTCTTTACTCTATAATTGATTTTTACTACACATATTTTCAAAGAGGCTCAAAGCTGTACAAAAGAAATAAAAGCTATACATATGGATTCTCTTCCAGAAATGCATAAATTAGAATTTTAATTTTTGCAGTTGGTGGACTACCTGGCTAGAATATAAGAGATCTTGGGTTTAATTCTCAGCACTGAGAAAGCAAGCCTAATTCACAGTTTAATTCTTTTCCTACTCTTTCAGCTGCCATTGATAGATAAGGAATGCCTTTGTGTTACATGAACGTTGGTCATATCTCCCTAAGCTGACCAGGGACAGTGCCCTGATGCCTTGCCTGCTGAGTCACACTGACATGCAGACCAAGTTTTCCACTAGAAACATTTGTTTCTTGTGTGCCTCAGGGCTTCTATTACATCCTGGTTTCTTAGGCTATAAATGAGGGGGTTTAACATGGGAATCATAATAGCATAGAACACAGAAGCCACCTTCTCCTGCTCTTGAGATCTGTTGGTCCCATGAAGTACATACATGTAGCAGACTGTTCCGTAGAATATTGTGACTGTGGTCATATGGGAGGCACATGTGGAGAAGGCCTTTTTTCTTCCTGAAGCAGAAGACATCCTTATAATGGCCGCCAAGATATATGTGTAGGAAAAGATGACAGCAGATACAGAGAAGACTAAGTTAAATCCCACAAAGATTGTCAATACCATGATATTAAGATCAATACTGGAGCATGATAGGGCAAGAATTGGTGGTGCATCGCAGAAAAAGTGATTAATGGTATTGGACTTGCAAAAGTTTGATAAGAAAGTAAAAGTTGTATTTACAGAGGCATTTAAGAAACCCATAGTGTATGAACCAAGAAGCAGTAGAGTGCAGAGTCTCTGGGACATGATGACAGGATAGCGCAGTGGGTAGCAGATGGCCACATAGCGGTCCACAGCCATAGCAGCCAGGATGAAGCAGTCACTAGTTACAAAGGTACCGTAGACCAGTAATTGAACTATACATCCAGTGAAGGAGATGGATGGCTTTGTGCTCACAAAATTCTGCAGTGTTTTGGGAGTGACAGCAGAGGAATAACAGAGGTCAACAAAAGCCAGGTGCTGCAGGAAAAAGTACATGGGGGTGTGCAGGGAAGAATGGAGTTTGATGAGCAGGATCATGCCAACGTTTCCCACTAAGGTGGCTGTGTAAATCACTAGGAACACCACAAAGAGGATGTGCCAAGACTCGTGCTGTCCAGCAAATCCCAGGAGAATAAATTCAGTCACTTTGGTGTTATTGCTGTGTTCCATGGTTAGTAGAAATCCAATATCAGCTTAAAATCGGCAAAGAAAAAAATACAGAAAAGAAGCCCATTTTATTTTGATTTTTAGAAATGTTATAATATTTGGTTTCATAATGACTACAAAGAATAGTTTTTGAATGTCTATATTTGTGGGTGGAAATGTGTATGCATGTGTGCATGTATGTGTGTGTATACCACAGGTCAACATTAGCTGTTGTTCTTCATATACCATCCATCTTATTTTTGGAACAGAATCTCACACTTTACTTGGAACTCATTGGATTCACTGGTGGACTGACTTGTAAGTCAGAAATCTTCTAGCGCCATCATACTGGGTTTTCTTTCCAATGTGTACCACCATATCTGACTTTTTTCTTATTAGTGTGCCTGGAAAATGAGCTTACTTTGCTGACTCAGCTATACCCTTAGCTCCTGCAGGGACACTTTATGATATGCTTAACTTAGAATTTAAATACTGATCTTTGGTACTTGAATGATTTCATTCACATCTTGGGGAAATTGCCATTACATTTTTGGCTAATTGTCATTTCTATTAACATATCAATTAAGGTTTATGAAAATATGCTTATTTCATTAATGAATCGTTCCTCTTATGGTTTACATTTTGATTAAAATTCTGTTCACTCATGTCAATTATTGTATATGGGAATCTCAACTTCCATGTGCAGTTCTATATGACCTTGTTCAACTCACGTGTCCTGCTTGCCAGCTATGCTCTGGCTATCATATCCAGTCTCCCGCCAATGTGTCTATTGAGATAGCTACGAAAAACTGATTTTCTTCTTCATATGATTTTCAAAAATTCATGAAAACCAAGAGAAGACTTCAGCTCCGTCAAAATTCTTTACCAGTTCTATGTAACAAGATAACTTCCTGTTCTCATCTCCGTGTAGATGGGTTAGTGGAGTCCAGAGCCTGATGTCCCCCACACACCACACTTCGGTAGCTTTACCTCACTGCCTCTCACCACAGCACTTACCTGCATCCTTGCGAGTGATGCCAAGATTGGCCACAGCTTGTCTCAGTGTCCAATAACCCACTGTGAGAATCTCTCTGTGACCCGCTCCTAGGAACGGAATCGCCATGTTTGGAGGTTACATCACACACATTTCATATGATCAGACATCGCTAGGACACATTCTCTAGCAGATACCATGTCCATTGCTGCTGACAGGTGTGCTGGTTCTCATGCCCTCACTTCCTCATGAACTTGGTATTTATCCTACAAATTTGTCCAGGAAAATAAGTACCTGTTAGTATTTTTCACTGCATAAAAATGTGGTTATTTGATCATGTTCTTAGTTTTTCAGTATTTGACTTTTCAGTAAATTGTCTGTGATATATGACAGTTTTTTGAGCAAATAGCATGTGTAACTCAATAATATAATTTTAAGTTCGTATAAGATGATATGACCTTTTGAGTAGCAGTGGCTAAGGAATAAGAAGAAACACCTCTATAGCCACGTCTGGGATCTATCTAATCTGGAGGTTTTCCTCAGTATCCACATTCCTCCATGTACGATGGGTTATCTGCTAATCAAATAAATGATGGGAAGAGAATGGCCAATTACCTGCATGTTCTGAACAACAGTTGCTTCTGAAACTTCATTTGAACTCAGACTTGTACAGAGGTACAGAGACTCACTGACCTGCGCTTGAGTTCCCACTGCTTCGGAAAGACAGAGAGCATTGCCCTCTCTAGTTCAGTTTCTGTGCTAGTAAGAAGGCATCACGGAACTACTTAAGAGAATACATTGACTATAGCACCACTGATGAGTAATGTTTAGAGACAAGTTTAACTAAGCGGCCGTGGCTCCGAGTGAGATAAACATGCACACTTATGGAAAGGTACCCACGTTATAGTATATAACAAAGATAGCATTTCAAAATGTTTCATAGAATTTCACTTTTTTCTTCATAGTGTTTATTTCCCTACAAACAAGTTCAGGAAAAACACAAGCCAAATTTTTGATGATTATTTTGAGATATATAGAGATAATTAAACTTCTAAGCTACCTAATCTATTTTATTTATTTACGTTTGAGACAGAGTCTTTCTATGTAGCCCTGATTGTCTTGGACCTAGCTATGCAGACCAGGCTGACCTTCAATTTATAACAATCCTACTGTCTCTGTCTTCCAAGTGGTGAGATTGTAGATTCCTTTTGCAGGCTAAAATAGCTTTAACATTTTTGAGGAGGAAGAAGGCAGCACCAAAGCTTGCTTTCTAGCAATGCTAGGCTGAAACAAGCTCTCTCCTGTAAGGTTCCCCACACAGGGAACTCAGCACTCTCTCGTAGTGAGCAAGGCACTGATGAAGTTCACTTACATTCTGTCATTCAGTTGCTTGATTCTTCCGTAATCGTCACCATTCCTGGACAAATCAGGGCAACTCACTTCCCTTTTTCCATTTGTACAAGGTCACCAGGGAGGAAATGGCTCCTGGTCTTGAAGGTGGAACATTCTGGAACTTAAGCTGACCCTCTTTGCCATACCACATTACCTGCTGCAATGATGCTCAGAAGATGCTGGAAACCTCACTGGCTTTGTTTTATCCTCACTACTTTTGCTTCCACAGTTTCTCTCTGTGATAGGTACAGGCTGATTGCCCATCAAGAACTCCCTGAGTGCGTTTCCCTCATGAGAGAGCTCATAGCTAGGGCATAGGGGATCAATATTCTCCTGAGAAACTGAGGTTCCAAGGACTGGGATGCAATTACATAAACAATTTTCACAAATTGTATTGCTGAATGAATTTCAAGTTACTGGAGAGGCCATTTTTCCCTTTTATTTTCATTATTGAATTATTTTTTGCTTGCCTTTTGGTCTGTTGCTTTTACTTAACAATCTTTTGGTTTTTTCCTATTATAAGTCAGTTTGGGCATCATTCCAAACACAGGACTAAGAAGCTGTGTTTAGAGCCAGGCATAAAACTTTGCCAATATATTTATTTTAAAAAACCATGAAATTCTGAAAAACAATATGTGTATATACAACCTAATTATAAGGGCATAATGTAGACTTGGTGTGACATTAGAGACTCAGCTCTGTGAGAAACAGCACCAATTTCCACAGTGGCTGAAGCAGTGGAAGGAAAGGTTGACAATTTGCAACCACTTCAAAGCCTTCACCAGAACTCTTCCGTACCAGCAATGCATATCAGACCTCTGTCCTCCAGATTCACGAGGCATAATTATGGGTTGTTACAAAGGAACTAAGACACCAGGAAAGTGCCATAACACAAGCACAATTTGGTTATAGCAAGATGATAAAATCCGAACCATCCCATGAGCCTCTTAGAGCAAAAGGGAGAAATATTTGAAAATTCCATCTTCTTCTAGGATGTATTCTTCCTTTAATTAGGACAATACATGGGGAGAATTGTTGAACTCCTGAGCTTAATTTGACCTTTGGAGGCCAGAATTGTATTAGGGATTGAAAATTTAGATATAAGTCACTGCCAGGTAATATGTAGTTCAATAGAAATAATAAAAAGGATTACTTGTGTATAGATTTTTAACTATCGACCCTGGTGCTCTGAGTTTTAAATCAACCTTTTTTTGTTGAAGATTTTACAGAGTTTTAATCATACCCAATATGCTTACAAATCTTGAGGATGTTTGCAGAATAGTTTTACAAATCTTGAGATAAGATTTTTACCCTAGCAAAAGTTTTAGAGAGTTAAACTAAAATCAAAAGAAAATTAGATGAGTTGCAATCGTCCCTACTGGTAATAGTTTGTCCCCCCTTTTTTGTCTTGCTCTCCTTTCTCTGTCATACAGCACATGGCTAGTCTCATATGGAACAGAGAGAGATTTTGGAAGAAACCTTTAAACAAGCATGCTTGGGTCTAGGGGAAGGGGAGCCATACCCTAACTCTAGAGCCAGGTTTTAATTCAAGTGGGGTGGCTTAAAACAACAATCTAATTAAACACACCCGAATCCCTGTAAAGCTGAATCTACTAACTGCAAACAGAAAAGGCTTAGAGGTAGGAACTTTTTGGGTCCTGGCAAAACGACAGAGGCTGCTGCAGGAGGGAGCTGAGAGAGGCACCAGCAGTGAGGAGTGTCTCCATGTTGCAGCTGGCCTACTCCTTTTCCCTTCTCAGCTTCTAGGACTCACTCCCAGCTCCTTCTTCGCAACAAACTTACAGATCCATCTACCACAACTTAAAAGCTTGTGGAGGAGGGATATCAGTCAAAAACATATAGGGTTTGGAGCAGAGAAATAGGGAATGGGGAATCTCTTTTCATTTCCCAGGTAGCTTACAGCATTTGTGAAGGTCCCAAATAATATTTAGATTGATTATCTAAGGGGCATTGAAGTCAAATTTGATTTGAAAAGCAAATAAATTTAGATCCCTTCAGGTCAGTTTCAGATGGAGAGGCTGGAGGTTTACTAAGAGACACATCCCATGGATGACAGAAAAGGAAAATGTCATTTTAGTCTGTAGTTGGGGGTGTCCCCAGGACTCAGGGAGGATCAAACAAGGACTAGGTCGTTAGGGGCGACAGACTTAGCCAGGCTACATGAGAGAAGGCGAGAATAGAAACCAAGCTCTAAGAGAAAGGGTTCCTTTTTTAAATGCAGTATCAGGGAGATCTATCTTTCTCCTTCTGGACACTGGGGCCACCTATTTTGTCCTTGTAAGCAGAGGTTTCTCTGTCCTGCTTTGCCCTGCAGCAGCAGCTTCTAAATGACTCAGAGGCTTAATATTAATTATAGAATGTTTGGCCTATAGTTTAGGCTTATTAGTAACTAGCTCTTATATTTAAATTAACCCATTTTTAAAAAATTAATCTATGTATTGCCATGTGGCTTTAACTTTACTGTTTCTCTGGCATCTTCCTTCCTGGGCTCATATCTCTCCCTGAGTCTACCCCTTTTTTCCCCCCTGTATCTCTATTTGGCTTTCTCACCTAGATTTATTCTGCCTGGCTATAGGCCAAATCAGCTTTATTATTTAACCAAGGAGAGCAGTACATATGCACAGTGTACAAAAGGATTTCTCCTCCAAGCAGAGGCAGTCACCCTCCTGTTTTCTTCCTTCCCAATAAATCTTTTGTATGAGTTTTGTTGTATGGTGTGACTTTGTGTTATTTCTTGGCTACTGGCTGCCAGGATACCTCTCCATCTGAGCTGTAATTCTTACAGGGATGAACAGTAAGATGAATACTACCCTAACCGTGACAGAAATGGATGTATCCTGTTCACTTATGCCGACATTACTTTTCCATGTAACCACAGTTCTCTCAGAAGGGTGTAAGAAATGAGTTGCATGTGTTTTGCCATAGCAATGAAGACACTTGTGAAAAGGTGACACATTCCCAGTCTTCCCATTGTATATAGCTATTCTTTTCTCTGTGCCATTTCTACTGCAAACTGTTTAATGCTGTAATACCTCTTTCTGTAGGGGTAAGTTTATATTTTATATGGTCAGCTCTTTCTTCTCCTTACCGATGTAAAATAAGGTTGGTGATTTAAGCCTGTTTTTATATAAGAAGCAGATGTTGTATTTATCAACCAGTCCTTAGAAAACACGGGGTTCCAGGAGGACAGCCACTTCATTGGATAACTAGTGGTATACCTTCTCACTTAATGGTCTCATCCTTGTTGTCTTTGTGCATTCTTTGTTCACTAAAGACTATGTTATTGAATACCCCATAAATTCATGTCAATTAGTACATGCTAGGAAGAAACAGATGGACTCTTGTCTTAAGGGAGATTGAACTTGAGTGTTTTTCATAAATAAATTAACAGTAGGATGAGTCATTGTTGATTAGAATTTTGACATAGCTGTCAGAGAGTTAATCTACAGTATTGCCATCTATTAAGTGTACCTTGGTGGTCAGATTTGCATTGGAGTTTGATAAACATGTAATCATTTGGGAAATAAGTGAAGATCCAGTGGATGCTAAGAGCATTTTTAAAACATTTATTTTAATTTTTATTATTAATTAAACTTATTCATTTATTTTGCAGTTTCCTGACTGCAGTTTCGCCTCCCTACTCTTTTCCCATGTCCCCCATCTACTCTTCCTCTGTTTCTGTTCAGAAAGGGGCAGGACTCCCCTTGTATTAAGGCTGGGCAAGGCAGACCAGCATGAGAAATATGTTCCTGGAAGCCAGTCAAAGCCTTAGGGACAGGTCCTGCTTCCACCACTAGCAGTCCAAGGGAAGATCAAGTCACACAATGGTTGCACAGCCAAAGGCTGTGTCTAGCTTGGGGAGTCTTGCTGAACAGAGGGAGGAAGCATTGTACAAGCACAGAAACAACAAATCTGGGCTGATAGGAGTTCATAGACTCTGGACCAACAGCTAAGGAACCTGCATGGGGCTGACCCTCTAATGTGTGACAGTTCTATAGCCGAGAACATTTCTGAGAGCAGAACAGTCAGCAGAGAGGCCTGAGTGAATGGTGGGATGACAGCCCACACAGTGATAGTGTGATGAAGACTGTGGGAGAATGATCTGAAGCCATTTCCCTGACAACTACAAAGCAGGGGGCTCCCATTTGGAGCAAACCGTTTTTCATCAATTCCAAAGTGGTTTGTCTGAACAGAAGTGTTCTGTAAATTGTTTGTAACTGAATAAGGCCTGGTAAAGTTTTAAGACCACCTATTTCTATATTCTCTCTCCTGGGATAAAAATGGAAAGTGTTGGGCTGGAGCGAAGGCTCAGATGTTAAAGACTAGGCTCACTACCAAAAAATAAACAAAACAAAACAAAACAGAAAGTGGTTATACTGTGGTTTTTCAAAGGTAATTTTAGGCTAGAAATAAAACAAAGGACTACATAATAAAGAAATGTGTCTTCAAATTCCATGAAATGTAATGAATATGAGACCAAAAGCATAGAAGGGATAATGTGAATCAGAAGATGGCCTTAAAATAAATAAATTTATTCCACTGTCAGATTTTTGTGACAATTTGAATCAAATTTATAAATAAACTCCCCTGGATTTTAGGGAACTTATCAAAGGAGAAAAGGAATGAGAATCAATGTTAACATTGAATATATATATATATATTCACAGATTTTTATAGCTATAAGGTATATTTGGAAATATTTGAAGTAATATTTTCTAAAGCTTACATATGCATGTTGGTTGTCTTTAGTTGTTTTTGCAAGGACCTTCTCTAGAGTAGTACAAGATACTGGTCAGAAACCCTATTCTAAAGCAAATGAGTTTAAGAAGAGGTCAATTCCTACTTTATAAGATCTGGTATATTAATGACATCAGACATAATTTAAAAACTCAGTGTTTTATATTTCATAATTATCAAATGTAATCGAACAGTCTTAGTCATGATTTGATGTTGCAAATTTTATTTAAGTGTATCCAATCTAAAGGATCCTTTTCCCTATGGCTTTTTATAGCATGTTTTACCTTATTTCTTCCTATGCTGTAGATTGGAGATTTCAACACAGGGAGAGGGGAGGAAAACATGAAGGAAAAGGATGGCTGAGTTGGGGGAGGGACAGAGGGGGGTAAAAATGAAAGAGATATCTTGATAGAGGGAGTCATTGTGGGGTTAGGGAGAGACCTGGTGCTAAGGAAATTTTCAGGGATCCACAAAGATGACCCCAGCTAAGACTCTTAACAATAGTGGGTAGGGTGCCTGAACTGGCTTTCAAATTGAGGCACTCTAATTAATAGAACTTTCATCTAACTGTAACTGATGGGGGCAGATGCAAAGATCCACACCTAAACACTGGGCTGAGTCCAATCAAAGAGAGGGAGGAGGATTATATGAGAAAAGGAGACAAGATCATGATAGGGAAACCTACAGGAACAGATACTCTGAGGTAGTGGGAGCTCACTGACTCTGGGCTGATAGTTGGGGAACCTGCATAGGACTGGAAGTTGGTGACAGTTCTGTGGCTTGGACAGTCTATGGGCCCCTGGCAGTAGGACCATGTTTTATCCCCAGTGCATGAACTGGCTTTTTGGAGCCCATTTCATATGGAGGGTTACTTTGTTCATCCTTTATGTTGAGGGGAGAGACTTGGTCCTGCCTCAACTTGATATACCAGGCTTTGTAGACTCCCCATGGGAGGCCTTACCCTTTCTGAGGAGTGGATGGGGGTTGGGAAGTAGTGGGGAAACGGAAGAGTGGGAGGAGAGGAGGGGGAACTGTGGTTGGTATGTAAAATAAAAAAATAAATTAAATTAAAAATTTAAATAATATGGAAGTCACTTTCAAATCCTCAGAACTAACTATAAATTGGGATCATATAGAATGCTACCAGGTAAAAGTCTCATGTGGAGGAGGTTTTCTTTCTCTCTACAGTACAGGGAGTCTTTAGAATGGTGGCCATGATGCCTATTTAGAGAAAATAATGACCAGCACAGTGAATGTCAAGTCAAATTTCAAAGATAGCAAGAAGTCTGATGTTGGTATTAAAGCTGGAGCATAAAATGCACCAACTGGAGGAAGTTCACAACGAGAGTAATTGATAGTGGACTTGCAGCATGACTGAGAAATGTAAGAATTATGTGTACAGCAAAAATTGTTTGCCCATTGAAGTAGGAACCGGCTACTCTCTGGATATAAACGTTTTAGGGCATGACTGTGGGTTAGTAAAGTCAATCATAGATGGCCACATAATATTATACTGCCAGAGTTGCCAGGAGGTGCCAGTCACTGGTTGTAAATGTACTATATCCCAACAATTGTTTTACCATCTTCTATATGATATGGATCTGTCTTCTACCACAAAGATTTGCAGCATTGTCAGAGTGATGTCAGATGTGTAAGAGGTATCAACAAAAGCCAGATGTTGTAAGAAGTGCCTTGGACTCTGAAGTCTACCATTGGTGTTGATTAGGAGGATGTTTCATTGTTACCCACCGTGGGTAACATGCAGATGACAATGAGAAAGACACACTGAATATCACCCTGGACCCTAAATCCAATGAGAGTCAGTGATTCAGTGACATTTCCCCAAGTCACACACCTTAGATAGAACTAGACAAGTTGCAGGACAAGAGAGAAATCTTGGTGGCCTCTTTTGATATAAAGATAGTCTTACCTTTCACAAAATTTTAGAACTTAAAATTTCCTGACAAGCATTATCTAGGAGGTTTTACGCTGTTTGAAGATATTTTTAAATATTTTTGAAAGGAAATGATCATGATCATATAAGCAGTTCATTTGAGCTATGGATCTATTTGAAGATGAAGAACTCTTCATAGAAGAATATTAATGTTTAATGTACATTTCAAAGAAACATAGATTCATAGTATTTTCTAACATGTCTATATTTACACAGTAAAATATTCAAATATGATTTTTGTACCTTTTCAACAGCTTCAAGTGTTTCTTAGTCATCTTTTATATTTTTGTTTTATTCCTGGTTTTGGGAAAGGTGGTGAAATCTGTCCTATTAATCTTCCCACCAACTCTTTCTTACCATTTAACTGACTAAAGATACTTGAAAAAGAATCACAAAAGGGGTTTTGTGTTCCGCTCAGTATTGCCTGTTCTCCTGATTGCTGGGATTAAAGGTGTGTACCATCATTCTAGACCCTTACAGAAGTTTTTAAAAATTTTACTTATGAAAATTGATAATATCATAGTTATATACAATGTATAAAATTCCATTAAACTTTATAAGATGGGGAGAAATACTATAATTTAACTTTTATGACTACTTTCTCAAAAGAGGCTCATAAAATGTACAAAGCATCAATACTTTAGTCAGATACCTGGATAAAACCATTAGTAGAGTGCTTGATTAGAATGTGAGAGATCTTAGATTTAATTCCTATCACACACAAAGAAAATCAAGCTGATTTATTTGATAATTTAATTGTTTTCTATTATAGTCTTTTAGATGTCATTGTAACTAAGCAATGTCTCTGTGTAGCATGAACATTTGCCACATCTCCAAAGCTGACCAGAGACAGCGTCCTGATGCTTCGCCTGCTGAGTCACGTTGACATGCAGACCAAGTTTTCCTCTAGAAATATTTTTTTGTGTGCCTCAGGGCTTCTATTACATCCTGGTTTCTTAGGCTATAGATGAGGGGGTTTAGCATGGGAATCATAATGCCATAGAACACAGAAGCCACCTTCTCCTGCTCTTGAGATCTGTTGGTCCCATGAAGTACATACATGTATGAGAGCGTTCCATAGAATATGGTGACAGCCGTCATGTGGGATGCACATGTGGAGAAGGCTTTTCTCCTTCCTGAAGCAGAAGACATCTTTAGGATAGCAGCCAAGATAAATACATAGGAAAAAATGACAACAGATACAGTAAATGTCAAGTTAAATCCCACAAAGATAGTCAATACCATGATGTTGAGGTCAATACTGGAGCATGATAGTGCAAGAATTGGTGGTACATCACAGAAAAAGTGATTAATGGCATTGGATTTGCAAAAGTTTGATAAGAAAGTAAAAGTTGTATTTACAGAGGCATTTAAGAAACCCATAGTGTATGAACCAAGAAGCAGTAGAGTGCAGAGTCTCTGGGACATGATGACAGGATAGCGCAGTGGGTAGCAGATGGCCACATAGCGGTCCACAGCCATAGCAGCCAGGATGAAGCAGTCACTAGTTACAAAGGTACCGTAGACCAGTAATTGAACTATACATCCAGTGAAGGAGATGGATGGCTTTGTGCTCACAAAATTCTGCAATGTCTTGGGAGTGACAGCAGAGGAATAACAGAGGTCAACAAAAGCCAGGTGCTGCAGGAAAAAGTACATGGGGGTGTGCAGGGAAGAATGGAGTTTGATGAGCAGGATCATGCCAACGTTTCCCACTAAGGTGGCTGTGTAAATCACTAGGAACACCACAAAGAGGATGTGCCAAGACTCGTGCTGTCCAGCAAATCCCAGGAGAATAAATTCAGTCACTTTGGTGTCATTGCTGTGTTCCATGGTTAGCAGAAATCCAGTATCACCTGAAAATTGGCAGGTATCAACTAAGAACAGTTTCTCATCAAGGGATGGTGCTTTTAAGAATTCCTCCCTTATTAAGGAATTACTAAAAAGAACATTAACCAACTCATTTCATGAGGCTAAGATAACAGAAATGCCAGGATAAATTCAATATGAGGAAAGAAAGTTAAAATTTCACTAATTTGGGACTATAGATGCAAACACCTAAATCTAGCCTTGATTAGAGAGATGAAAGCTGACATCAATAAATATCCATTCCTTTTCCTTCTAGGTTTGCACTTAACTGATAAATTAAAAACAAAGTGTATTATATTGGTCCCAAACTATCACTTTTAGTCTTTGGTGGAAGACCTAAAATGAGTAGATTGTATAGATTCAATTAGTTTCAGGAACAAATTAGAAGTCATGTTTTAGGTACTGTAGGTCATGGGCTTCAACAGGCTGCGTGTTCTTTAGATGAGAAGGAACAGAACTTGCAGAGGTGTTTTCAGAGTCACTAACCAAATGTGCCTTTTCCCTTGTCTAGGGATAGAGTAAATAAAATTAAGAGAAGAAAACCTCCTGTAAAATGTATTTGTAAGAAAAGAATGAATAAAGGGAAAGTCATTTTTTTCTAGGTTATCAATATCAAGTTATATTTGTCTAAGGAATGAGAACATTTTTAACATTAGAAAATTAGTTGATACAATTTTCTGTGTTAATATAGTAAAGGTCAGGAGCCATATCATGTCCGAAGATATCAAACACTATTTGGCAAAGGCTGACAGTCTTTCTTGGGAAACATTAGGGGACAGGAATGGGGACGAATGATGTTACCCTGGTAAATGGTTTCATAAAATTTCTTTAGTGAGCATCACCATTACCAAAAAGTCATGAGAAGTAGTGCCTATAAATGAAGGATTAATACAAGATTCCTGAGGTGATCAAATATATATATGCACACATACACACTCAGTGGTTTTTGAGGTTCAAGCTGGCGGAAAAGATATAAAAAGAAGTTAAACATAAATATACAGGAAGAATCATGACTATTTTTATTTTTATGTAATCCAATTTTCCTGAAGTAATAATCTGATAAATTGTTAGTAGGTCTAGTAAAGTCATTTGATACTAGGCTAATACATAAATATTTATTTTATGGAAAAAGAAGGCAATACTAAAAAAATGATTTGTACTATAACTCAACTCTGAACTCCGTGTGCTATAATATCAGTCTGTTATGTCTACTTGATGACTATTCTTGAGGAGATCAACCACTTTCTGGTTGGATCTGAGAAAGATTTATAGGCAGGAATACAAATGTATTACCGTATACCTGGTCAAAAGCCTATGACTGGGAGAGTTGTGGTTCTTATAGGGGAATTTACTGTTGATGGTTTGCTAAATAAACATCTAGTCAAACTGCCTTGGAAATGCTTATGTTTATACCCACAGACTTCTGTAGCATGGAGCCCTAGTTAGAGAAGCCTCTTTTAGTGTTTGGTGGGTGGTGGTCAAAGCCAAGGCTCATTACTCATTAAAGTGTGGAAAGTGAGGGGCTTCCTAGTGCTCAGCTCTAAATGGGGCATCTGCATCACCCATCTGAGCCCCAGGGAGCACTGTGGAGCAGTGAGTGGAGAGACCACAGGGGCCGGAGGAGTGCTCTGAAAGGCTGGTTTCTGGATGTGATGTGGCTGTTGCAGTCAGAAACACACAATAGCTAGGATCACTTGCAAAAGGCCCCTGTTGCACACAAAACACAGGAAAGCAAGAGGAGGACTAGTTGGGAAAAAAAGAATTTTAGCAGGAGTGGGAGGGGATGACAGAAGGTAATGAGGGGTGGTGGGTAATGAGGTGTGTGCGTAAGAAACTGTAAACCTCAACAAAACCAAACTAAACCAAAGCAAAACAACAACAAAACTACAACAAAGAAAATGAACATTTCAGCCAGATTTAGAAATCTAAATGTAAATATAGCAGAGTATATTTATGTTCTTTATTAAGGGAATAGCTTTGCCTAATGCTTGAAGATACAACCACCGATTGCTTGTATGAAATTGCAGAATTGTACCATTATATTTTCATCATATTAACCTATAAATTCTCTGTAGTTCCGGTTACATATTTGAGGAGATTTTATGTTCAACTTGACAATTCTATGTGGAACTTGAAAGGAAAAATAAGTTGAGGGAACAACTTGTTTTGCCACACAGAAGAAGTTATTATGAAATGGTAATTATGAAGACAGCATGAAACTGGCTTGAGAGTAGAAGAGCCCATCAGTGAAGCTGAGAAAAACTGTGCAGGCTTCCAAAGAAAGGAGGCAACCAGCACTCCTACCCAGCTATGATGCCTATAAACCACGTCAATGGGCAGCATGACACGCATACTTTGACAGTACCCACAGCTCTATAATTGGACTTAAGACCCACTCCACAAGAGAGAAATCATGCCTGACACTGGAAACCTAGACAGCTACTCAGAGCTAGAGAAGCCATGGTTATTGGAGGAGAATGTCCAACCACCACTTTACTAAACCAGTGTAATCCCTAATGATAATCTAAACATTTGTCCATCTGCTCACAGGTAAGAGCAGTTTTTACCCCTAATCAAGGAAACTTCTCTTTGCAGCAGATGGAGACCACTACAGAGAACCACGATCAACAAAAATGCCGAGTTGTGGAGCTCTGTGCCAGAGGTTACATCTGTAAAATAAGCCTGTACCGAAGGCCCTGGGGACATTATCGAAGAAGGGAGATAAAAGCTGGAGGATCAGGAGTTTTCTGTGAGATTCTCTCTCCTAGATGTGTCAGAAGCTCCATACATAAAGTCTCACCAGCATGACTTTCCAAACATGACACCAGTATGTAAGTCAGAGTGGACAGGTAAAGTTCATGAGGTCTCAAACCTACTCAAGGAACAATGGTAAACGAGGAAATGCTGCACATTAGCACCAGTGGTCAGTCAGGAAAAACATGCATACAAGTGACATTGTACCAATTGATCAGGCTATATTATGTGCATATATATATATATATATACATATATACCTATAATATACATATGTAATAACAACTAATGAAGAAAGAGGCTATGGATTTGAAAGAACAAGGAAGGGTTTGTGGAAGGGTTGGAGGGAGGAAAGGAAGTACAGAGTCACAAGTGATGTTAAATATGTTAAAATATACTGTGGTGCTACAAATGCTTCTGAATAAAGAAATCATGTTGAATTCCAACTTTATGCCTTACTAAAATTGTTTTCTAATGTATTATAGACTTCAACACCTATTTTTTGAGAAAAGCAATCTTGACTACTTGTGACTTAGCAATACAGAAAAGATTTAGATAAATCATACAACAGAAGTCATGACTCTAGGAAATTCTGAGGCCACAGATGGGGTTCACAGGGTAGGAGTACTTGCTGTGCAACCGCCAAGGTTCGATCCCAACATCCATGTAAAAAATTGAACATTGATGCACAGGTTCCTATAATCTACATAGAGATATAGGGATTGCTGGGGCTTGTTGGTCACTAGCCTGGATCCAGCTTAAATTAGAGGCCTCTTTTCAAAGGAATAAGGAGCAAGATGGCCAGCATCGTCCTCCTGTGCATACACATACCCACTCAGCCATATCCATACACACCACTCACACATAGGCTTCTACCATCTACACACAACATTTGAAAAAATAAACCCTATTAAAACACTCAACCGTACCAAAAGAAATAAGATTGGAATTCAGCTACGCAAATTTTTTCAAAACACATATAAATATTAAAAGTCCAGTATATATATATATATATTTTTTTCTATAAATTCATCTAATAGAAAGTTTTATGAAAGATATGAACAAGACAATTGTGAAGAAAGAAAATCTAAATGTTCAACAGGATTATGTAAAGATATACAGCATTAATCAGAGAGTTAAATGTGAAAACTTCATTAAGATGTAATTTTGTTCATCAATTTAAAGTGCTACGTTTTGGTGAGAATTGTGGATACAGAGGAATAAATGTATTTTTTTAATTAGAAAAGCAAATTAGCTGTTACGTTGAGGATATTTTGCAAACAGTCAACATAAACCTGTTTCTACTAGCAAAATCTCTAGTCAAAGGTAAATATTATAAATAAATTAATGACCACATACATTTATATATACACCCATAGTCTCACTTATTGGAGAAAGAGACGATTCAAGAAAAATCAGCAAGTGAATTGTTACGTTTGTGAATTTTCCCACGTAACCCTGAGTTAATCTAGTTTCAGCAAATCTCATTTATTCAGCTGTCAGGGATGGCAGGCAGAGCTACGGGCAGCTCCATAGGTGCTAAGGTGAGTTTTTGTATAAGGAAGTCTGTAGTGGTGGGCACATAGCACTCCATGTTTGCTGCTACCATGGGCTTCATTGGCTCTTTGAAATACCACGAGATAAACAGAGCAGGGTACATTGGAGAAAAAATGTAATCAGGGCTACTATTATCATTTCGACTTTAAGTAATATATAAGGTGACAGTTTTGTAGAGCTCAAGAAATAAGACATATGAACCCACACATGTGTGCTCGTATATGTGCACAAGCGGGCACACACACACACACACACACACACACACACACACACACATATACACACACTGAGCACAATGAAGGTATTTGCTAATCAAATGAATTCAGACTACCTGAGTCTTCTGAGAGAGTTAACCATATCCTTCCAAAGCTTCATTTAACGCCACCATTGTTCAGGTGTCCAGGCACAGATGGACTTGCTTTTGATTCTTACCCAGAGTTTCATAGTGACAGGAGTCTTCGCTCTCTCGGGCCCAGTTTTGACTCCTGTAAGACGGGGTCATGGAATTTCTTAAGGTAACACGTACAACCTAGTGATTAATGAAAGCACGTGTTTGGAAACAAGGATAGTGAGACGGTGGTAGAGTCATCTTCAGACTGATATATGGACTGTCAAATTAATACTAATATATAGACTTATGGAAAGGTGCCCACATCATATTGCACACCGAGAAAAGGGTCTTATAGTTTGATATGGACAGTGTGAAACATTCAAAATATATTTTATAGAATTTTACATCATCTCCATGATGGCACCAGGGAGGAAGTGGAACATTCTGGAACTTAAGCTGAATCCTTTCATTTCTCTACCTGTTGCAACAATGCACAGATGTTGGAATCCTCACTGGTTTTGCTTTCTTTAAATTACTTCCAGAATCTCCATGGTTGCTTCCTGAATCATCTCTGTGCTGCAGGCACAGGCTGATTGCCAATCATAAAGACCTCCCTGAATGTTTCCTACCCAATAGGGAATTCATAGTTGGGAATAAGGGATCAATATTTGTTCCCTTGAGAAAATGAAGTTACAGGAGCTGAGATGAAATTGGGTAAGCAATGTTAAGAAGTTGTGTTGCTGACTAAATTCAAAATTTTTAGAGAGATCAGTTTTTTTCGTTATTTTTATTATGAACTATTAGCTTCTTTTTCTGTTATTGTGTTGCCTTATTACTTAACAGTTATTTGTTATTTCTTGCTACAAGTCAGGATGAACCTGATTTTCAAACATGGATATAAGGAATTGTGCTTAGCTCTAGATATAAAGATTTGCTATTGAACTCATAAAAACCTGGGGTTTTCTGGAAAATATGGAAAATTTGACAAAATTTAAGGGCATTAGAGATGCAGCTTTTTTGGAGAGATAGCATTACAATGGCCACAATTTTGCTTAAACAAAACCCACAATTGTTCTTCCTTTATTCACTAGGAATTTATTTCCCAAAGATATCCCTACTTAAAGAGAATGTTACACGTTACAGAAAATATTTCAACTTGAAATCTTTGGGATAAGAAACTGAAGTGCATTTGTTTATAGTGCTGTTATGAAATCCAAGTTAATTGGTCTTCAAGGAACAAACTAACTCTAATGAGCTGGTAGCTTTTATTTTACCTAGCAACTCTGGAAAATGGAGTTGTCAAACATGCTGGCTGTTTATCCTTCAGAAAATATCTGCCACACTCCAACTCTCCCATGTCCTTTCAAATTAAGGGTAAAACAATAATGGTAAGAGTGTAATGTCAGCTACCTAAATAGGCGCGCTTTAACGTGGAAGCAAAGGCTTCCTGCCCTGAAAAATCCTACACTTAAAGGTGCTGGCCTTTGGGCATGGAGGGAGGGATCCGTCTCTCCTACTGTCTCACACTGAACTTGGTTCACTGCATGTGAAGTAGAGATTGTTTTATCCTGGTTCTAAGATTGGTCCTTCTTCCATTGCGTCTCTCAACTTCTTGCCTCCGAAACATCTTTTAAGCTACAGAGGATGACTTATCAGAGGGAATATAATACCCAAAAACCTTCAGCCCCCTGAAGGGAGGTAGAATAAATATCACTATTTGTAACAAGACAAGCAATTTACTAATGCTTGTGTTCTCCCTATGTAAGTCTCAGACTTCTTCCAGCTACTTCCTGTGGTTTTGGATGAAAACTTTCAAAAAATTCAATAACCTACCCAATTTGAAAGAATGGTTCACACCCACAGAATCCACCCCTCCCCTCTGTGGTGCCATTTTGACAACATCCAAGATTTCAGCGATCTCTATAACCACATATCATTTATACTAATTGGCTAAAAACCTTGAGGCCCCTCATAGATTTGATATATCAGACAACTCTTTTGAGTTTAATGTGGAAATCTCTGTTCTTCATTGACCTGGATCAGAAGGTTTTTTTTTTTTTTTTTTTGAGTGACAGATCCTCTCCTGAGAGAGAGGATCAGGAGATCAGAAGATATGAAGATACAAAGTTTGAGATCAGAAAGTATTACATAGCCACATCTCATGGCCAGCAAGTTTAAGTAGTACAGCATCTTATTTATTATTTTCAGGGGTAAACAGGGCAATGCTAGTAGAAGCCTATCATACAAAGGAAGAAAGCCATCAGGAGGCTGGCTATGTCATACAAAGGGAACACAAGGTATCCCATTATAACACAGGCTGACCATACTGTGGCCTTTGACCTGATAAATCTAGTCTCTTCAGAGGAAAGAATGACATTCATGGAATGAAAACCTTAACTCCTTTGAGGCTCTGACCTTAGATTCAGACTGGGCCTTGCCAAGTCTGCCCCTGGGCAAAGACACACAGCTTGGTTTTTTTTGGCCTTCCATCAGGGTCTCTGGGAAAGCCTTGGATTGGTATGACGCTAAACTCCAGCAATATAATGGCATTAAGAAGTAACATCATTTTGATATGATCATGATTAGGTCATATCGTAAGTCACCTGAATGAGATTTTTATCTATTTTTCACAAAACACATTGGTTCCCTTCTCCATTTTATGTTGTGCCAGAATACAATGGCACCAAGAAGAGAAATAATTTTGCAGGTGGCACAAAAACAGGAGAGAGAGAGAGAGAGAGAGAGAGAGAGAGAGAGAGAGAGAGAGAGAGAGAATACCTTACAGCCTTACAGCTGGATCTTATGGAGGTATCTTCTCAATTGAGGTTCCCTCCTTTGAGATAACTCTAGTTTGTATGACAAGGTGATATGAGACCAGCCAGCACAGAAACTCACAATTGTCTGTAATTCCTGTTCTTAGGAATCCAGTGCCCTCTTCTGGCCTCTGCAGGCACCAGATACCCACATGTTACATAGATATATGGAAGCAAAACACTCATGCCCATAAAAATAACAATATGCAAAATTTACAAAATTTTGTTCACAGAGAAAGTTAACTAAATGGCTAGGATAGCATTGTACATGCAAATATGATTTTATCATAGTAAAAGGATAAAACAGCAAGGGGTCAACAAGTGGAGTGTTTACTAAAAACACCAGAGGAAACCAGCTGTAGTAATTACATGCTTCTCAGGGAAAGTTCCTCTCTGTGGTAGGACAGTGTGTGTGCAGTATTCTCAACCTAGGAAGCTCACCTCAGTCTCTGTGTCCAGAATTGCACTGCAGCCTCAAAACAGGTACAGATCACCAAGAGGGCCAGAAAACACTTTTAGTCTCTAGCCTGAACTAGCACTGTGTATTCCAAACTCCTCTAAAACGCCATTCTGTTGAACTCTACATGGGATGCTGGCTTACCAATGTCAGATTACTGATAGTGTGCCTTATCATTTACTGAGAAGCAAGCGATTCTGTTTGTGCATTCTTTGTACAGTCACTTGAAAACTTCAAAATACCTGTAATGAATACCTAACAAACTTGTGTCAACAATTCTATGCTAGGTATAAATGAATGTCTTTCCTCCTTTAACACAGACTCAATTTCGGTGTTAATGTGCAAATATATAGCAAGATGAATCCCATCTTGTGAGGTGTTAGAGAGTACCACAGGGTTTATGCTGAGCAATGCCATCTACAAGTCTTACCTCAGTCTTGGTCAGAATTGTACTGGGGCTTGATAATGTGTATCCAATAGGGAAATCAATGGGATTCCAAAGGATGCTAAGAGCATTATTTTTTTTGAGTGAGGAAGAGAACTCTCAGCAGAGACAATGAGTGCCGGGATGGTACTTCATACAGCGATGGTGTAATGACCGTACTGAAGTAACTGAAGCCATTCTCCCCGCCTACTACAAAGCAGGAGGTCTCTGTTTTGTCTGTTCTAAAGCTGTTCTTTTGAACAAAAGTGATTTGTATGTTCTTTGTAAATGAATGATCAAGAATAAATTTTATGGCCATCTCTTTCTCACTCATCTCACTTGGGATAGAAATAAAAAGAGGTTGTGAATTTAAAGTTCATAGGGAAGATTAGTGTAGATTGAAAATAATGAAGTTGTTAGTGAAAAAATAAGGGATAAAGCACCATGGAATGTAATAGTGATGGGAATGGGAGGAATAGCTTGAAAAGCTAAACAGTTTAAAAATTAATACATTTATTTCATATTCAGATTTTTGGAATAATTTGGATAGAATTTACAAAAGATTTCATTGTAAGAGATTTATGAAACTCAAAGTATAATATAATAACAAAATCCAATTTTATTATTTTATTTATATTTATTATATACAGATAAGGGTTTTCTTAGCCATTGAAGTATTTTTTATTGAAAATAGATTCTTCTCTCCTGCAATACCTCCTGACCACAGTTTCCTTTTCTTATACTTCTTTTAGTTCCTCTCCTTCCCCTCCCAAAGTTATTTCCCCTTGTTTCCCTTCAGAAAAGAACAGGGATCCAAGGGATAACAGCCAACCATACAAAACAAGACACAACGAGACAAGGCAAAAGCCCTCATATTGAGGCTGGACAGGCAACCCAATAGGAGGAAAGGAATCTAAAGCAAAACCAAAAGAGTCAGAGGCAAGCCTGTTTCTGCTGTTGGGAGCCCCACAAAAATGCCAAGCTAAGAGCCATAGACTAATATGCAGAGGATATGCTGCAGACCCACACAGACTCCCTGCTTGCTGCCTCGGTCTCTGTGAGACCACGTGAACCCTGCTAAGTAATCCAGTGGGCCATGTTCTCCTGGTTTCCTCCATCCCCTCTGACTCATAAAGTCTTCCCTCATCCTTTCCCACAGAGGATCCCTGATCTGCTACAGGAGGAACCCAATGGAGCCCTCCAATTTAGACTCTCTGGCTCCATTATGTGTAGCTGTGGGTCTTTGCACCTACTCCCATCTACTGTCTGAGGAAGCCTCTTTGATGATGATGACCAAATGAGGCATCAATCTGTGAGTATAGAGATTCATCTTGAATCATTTCATTGTTTATTTTTTTTCACAGTAGTATTTGGTTTTACCCTAGTTCTACAGGCTATCCAGTCTCTAGTTCCTGGCCATACCGGCAATGTAGGGCAAGGACTCTCTCTCGTGGTGTAGGCCTCAAGTTTAAGGAGATACTGGTTGGCCATCCCACAAGTTCTGCACCTCAATTCCTCCAGCACATCTTGCAGGCAGGACAGACTGTAGGTGGAGGGTTTTGTGACTGGGTTGGTTCCAGGTTTCCCTTTCTATGGCCTCCAAAGTACCTTCTCGTACCAAACAGACTAGCGAAGGCTTCATGAAGGCACCAGCTTGACTTCTCTGCATTTACTGAGCTGTGTGGATGTTGTCCTCTGCAGTGTGCCCTCTCTACACTCAGGTTTTGGAGAGCAACTCTCTGCTCTTGCATCAGCCTGGGTTGTTTGGAGATCTTGATCCCTTGACCAACAACTCGACCAAATGCAACCCTGGCCCACCACTGGAAGCATTTAAGTATTTAACGATATTTTAAAAAGTATTTCATAAAGTTTTTGTATATTTGTTGATATTTATAATAATCTTCATAAAGTTCTCTCCATTGTAGTATGAAACAGAAATTTTAAACTACGAGTTTCAGACATAAGTTTCAGAAGAAGTTACTGAATATACTGTATATTATAAGATCAAATGTGTTAATGGTAGCAATCATCATTCAAGAACCCACTGCTTTAAATTTCATAATTATTAAATACAGTTACATAATTATTCTCACTATTTGATATGGTGATTTTATTATTGTGTATCAAATCTAAAGAACTTTTTCCTTGTCAGTTTTATAGCATCTTTGACCTCCTTGTTTCTCAAGCTATAGATCAGAGGGTTCAACATGGGAATCACAATGCCATAAAACACAGAGGCCACCTTCATATTCTCCTCAGCGTTGTCAGAATGAGGCTGTAAGTACATGTAAGCGAGGGTTCCGTAGAAAATGGTGACTGCTGTCAGATGGGAGGCACACGTGGAAAAGGTTTTCTTCCTTCCTGCTGTGGAGGACATCTTTAGGATGGCGACCATGATGTATATGTAGGAAAAGATAACGACCAACACAGTGAACATCAGGTTAAACCCAACAAAGACAACAAGAAGCCTGATGTTGGTATCAATGTTGGAGCATGACAGGCTGATAATTGGGGGAACATCACAAAAAAAGTGATTGATGCGATTTGATTTGCAGTATGACAATGAAAATGTAAATCCTGTGTGTACCGAGGAGTTTATTGACCCAACGAGGTAGGAACCAGCTACCATCTGGATGCAGACTTTTCGGGACATAATTATGGGATAGTGAAGTGGTTTGCAGATAGCAACATAGCGGTCCACCGCCATAGCTGCCAGGAGGTAGCAGTCAGAAGTGGCAAAGATGGCATAGATCAGCAATTGCACAACACACCCTCCAAATGATATGGATCCGTCTTCTACTACAAAATTTTGCAGCATCTTGGGAGTGATGGCAGATGTGTAGCAGACATCAACAAAAGCCAAATGTTGTAAGAAAAAGTACATGGGGGTCTGAAGTCTGGAGTCAGTGTTGATGAGGAGGATCATCCCAGTGTTTCCCACCATGGATGTCACGTAGATCAAAAGAAACACCATAAAGAGGACACACTGAGTATCACGCTGGACCCCAAATCCCAGAAGATAGAAACCCTTGACTTCAGTCTCATTTTCTTGTGTCATTGCCACTAAAAATCTAGAGAAGAATGAGAGGAGAGGACAAAAGAGAAAATTTCAGTGATTTCCTTATATTAACAGTTTGTTCTGCTTTGATTCATTTTATTTGAGTTGACTCTTCATGAAAAACACTCCTAATACCTATCAGTTTCTAGGTAATTTTTCCATATCAATTCTTAAAAGCCACATTATAAATCAGTGCATTTGATCCATGATTCATTTTAAAGTGGAGAATACTTCTCAGAAAAAGCCAAGTTATCCCGATTTGCAGATGTGTTCTATACTGAAAAGACCATACAGACTCTACTAGAGAACCCTTAGATTTAGTAAACACTTTCAATAAAGTTGTGGGATACAAAATCAATCTACAAATATTAGTAGTTTTTTATGTACTCAAACAATGAACTTACTTAAAAATAACTTAGGAGAGATTCACAATAGATTAAAATGCAACCTGAAATAAGCCCAATCATGGAAATGAAATACCTCTAAAATGAAAACTAAGACAGTATAGGAAGAAATTGAAGAAGATGCTAAATAGAAATATAAATAGGAAGACCATTCACGCTCTAATAGTAGGAGACTTCAACACTCCTCTCTCACCAATGGACAGGTCAATCAGACAGAAACCTAACAGAGAAATAAGAGAATTAATGGAGGTAATGAAGCAAATGGACTTAACAGACATCTATAGAACATTCCACCCAAATAGGAAAGAATATACCTTCTTCTCTGCAGCTCATGGAACCTTCTCGAAAATTGACCACATACTGGGTAACAAAGCAAACTTCCACAGTTACAAAAAAAGATTCGTAACCTCCTGTGTCTTATCAGATCACCATGGATTAAAGTTAGAATTCAACAGCAATGCTACCCCCAGAAAGCCTACAAACTCATGGAAACTGAACAGTCAACTACTGAACCACACCTGGATCAAGGAAGAAATAAAGAAAGAAATTAAAGTCTTCCTCGAATTCAATGAAAATAAAGAAACAACCTACTCAAACTTATGGGACACTATGAAAGCAGTCCTGAGAGGAAAGTTCATAGCACTAAGTGCCCACTTAAAGAAAACAGAGAAAGCACACATTGGAGACCTAACAGCCCACCTGAAAGCTCTAGAAAAAAAAAGAAGCAGACTCACCTAGGAGGAGTAGAAGACTGGAAATAATCAAACTGAGGGCTGAAATCAACAAAATAGAAACACAGAAAACAATCCAAAGAATCAATGAAACAAAAAGCTGGTTCCTGGAGAAAATCAACAAGATTGATAAACCCTTACCCAAGCTAATCAAACGGCAGAGAGAGAATACGCAAATTAATAGGATCAGAAATGAAAAGGGGGACATAACCACAGACACAGAGGAAATTCAGAGAATCATTAGATCTTACTACAAAAGCCTGTATGCCACAAAACTGGAAAATGTAAAAGAAATGGACACTTTTTTAGATAAATACCATATACCAAAGTTAAACCAGGACCAGGTGAATGACTTAAATAGACCTGTTAGTCGTGAAGAATTAGAAGCTGTTATCAAAAACCTCCCTACCAAAAAAAGGCCAGGACCAGATGGTTTCAATGCGGAATTCTACCAGAACTTCCAAGAAGACCTAATACCTATACTCCTTAATGTATTTCACAATATAGAAACAGAAGAGTCATTGCCAAATTCCTTTTATGAAGCTACAGTCATTCTGATACCAAATCCTGGATCGTTAGAATTAATTTGTGAAAAGTCTGTTACCAAAAGCTATCTACAGACTCAATGCAATTCCCATAAAAAAATATTAGTTACAGATTCTTTTGTCTGCTCTTGGGCCTCTTTTCCTCCTACTGGTTGCCTTGTCCAGCCTTGCTATGAGGGTTTGTGTTTAATTTTACTGCATTTTTTTTTTGCCGTGTTTGGTTGATATCTCTGGTAGGCCTGTGTATTTCTGAAGGAAAATGGAGGAGCAATCTAGGAGAGAGAGGAGGTGTTGGGGAACTGAGAGGAGGGAAGGAAGGGGAGGCTTCGGTCAGGATGTGTTGTATGACAGAAGACTAAAGAAAAAGAGAAGGTTCAAACTATGAATAGAAGGAACTTTCTTAGTTTGATGAAGAACATCTATAAATATGAATGCCTGCCTCCTTAGATAAACATGTCATCATCACTGCTATTCCTCATGCTTACAGAAATACTCGTTAGTAGGATGAAGATGGAAGAGGAATAAAAAATCATACATGTTAGAGAGAAAGAAATACACCTGTCTGCATTTTCAGGTGACATGAATAATACAGAAGGTCCCAAGGAATCTACAGTCATCTTGTAGAGCTCACAGTTCACTTCATCAAAGCTGTAGAATGCAAGATGACTATCGAGAAATCAGCTGTGTATATTAAAAATGAAAGGCAGGAGCCGAAATCAAAGTCTCATTTATCATCACTAAGTGGAATACTTAAGTATAATTCTAATCATATCTGCACAGGATTAGTGTGATAAAACTCAGAAAACTTTGATGAATGAAATCAAAGATCTACACAGGTAGACACAAACTACATGGGTTTAAAATCTCAGCATAACATGATGTTAATTTGCCTGAAATTGACACACAATAGTGTATAATTAACAATCTGTAAGGTTTTTCTCTAGATATAGACTAGTCTATTTTATAATTTAAGTGGAAGGAAAAAGTTGTTTAAGTCTTTAAGCAAGACTTCTCAAAGAGTAAATTGAAACAAGCCAGTACCCTGTTGTCAGGATTTATCCTGACACTGTATGATTAAACACTGTGATGTTGTTGGATGGAGGGGGTTCACACAGATGAAGAGCAGAGGGAGCCCAGAAAACAATAGGCACAGGTCTAACCCTCTGAATTTTATAAAAATGTAAAAGTCTTTCAGTAGGATGCTTGAATGCTACTATTTAAGGATAAAAATGAACTCAATATAAATTTTACATCCTAAATCAAAATTAACTCAAAATATATCCTATATTTAAAGCTAACATAAAAGTCATGACTTTTTAATAAAATAACAAGACAAAATTAAAAGTCATAGAGCCGAGTGGAGCTCTCTTAAACATTATATTCAAAGGTTTCATCATGTTATATAAGATGTAACAATTGAGAAAAATTAACTAGTGTAGGCTAATAGTTTTAGAAATAAAGAAATCAAACCTCATGAAAATTTAAACTTATTTTTGCTTAAAGAATGGATAAGAGTATGAAAAGGCATGGTGCATGGGAGAAAATATGTTCATAACACATATCTGAAAAAGAGATCATACCAAAGGCACACAAGGAACCCTCAGAAAACATTAAAGGCAAATAGTATCCATTGGTTTGTAACGTGATTGGTGGATTCGTTCTCTTGTTCATTTATATAGTTTCCCAGACAATACTGAGATACCAACCCCTCAGCATTTTATTATATCACTGGTGATGGAGAGCCAGCCCCCTTCTAGTCTTGTAAACCAGGCTAGACTCTGCTGCAGCTTCTTTGCTTTGCCAGTTTCTGCACACACTGCGGAGATGTGTAACTGCTGGTGAGCAAGAGGTTGCTTTGCTTTACTTACCCAGGAGTGGCTCCAATTCACTGCCTGCAGCTGGAGCAGGCTGATTGCCCCTCAATGCTCTCGTGTGTTTTCTCCTTTTCAGGGAGTATATTGCTGGGGCCTAAGGGATCAGTATTGACTCTCTTGAGAATCTGAGTTTTCAGTGCCTGAGATGTCATTGGATAAATAACATCCTCTAGTGATTTTGGGCTCTGAAGTGAATTTAAATTTTCTAGAGATGATAATAGCTTTAATAGTATTTGATCCTTGCTTTTTGAAACAAAATTGAAGGATTTTTTTATTCGCTCTTATACATTACATCTTGACTGCAGTTTTCCCTCCCTCAGTTTCTCTAAGTACCTCCCCCAACTCCCTTTCTCCCCCAGATCCACTCTTCCTTCATTTCCCTTTCCAAATAGGGCAGGCCTTCCAGGGATATCAACTGAACATGGCTTAACAATTACAGTAAGACTAGACACCACCCCTCATATCATGGTTAGATGAAGCAACCCAGCAGGAGAAAAGGCCCCAAGAGCAGGCAAAAGAGTCAGAGACACCCACTCCTCCACCCACTGTAAACACAAGAACACCAAGCTAACAACCATAATATATATGCAGAGGACCTAGCTCAGGCCCATAAAGGGTCCATGTTTGTTGATTCAGTCTCTGTGAGCTCCTATGAGGCCTGCTTAGTTGATTCTGTGGGCTTTGTTCTTGTGGTATCCTTGACTGCTCTGGGTTCTACAACCCGTAATCCCCCTCTTCTGCAAGGTTCCTCTGTCTTTGCCTAGTGTTTGGCTGTGGGTCTCTGTATCTGCTGGAGGAAGCCTCTCTGATGACAGTTAGGCTACCCACTGTTCTATAAGTATAGCAGAATATCATTAGGAATCATTTCATTGACTTTTTTCTTTTTTTTTTCCCAGTCACAAAACCTTCAATGTATTATCTGTTCTGCCTGCAAGATGCAAGATGTGCTGTGGTAATGGTAGTGCAGAACTTATGGGAGTGACCAGTTAGTGACCAGTCCAGTTTGAGGCCTGTGCCTGGAGAGGGAACCCAAACCTGACACTGTCTGGATGGCCAGAAACTAGGACAGCTCAAAGCTGAAGTTTTGTAAGGAAAAGCTTTTAGCATAGATTTAAATATGAACAATAAGGGAAAGAATGAAAGCAAGAAATTGTTCTTCAACACTGATGATCTTTTTTCTTTGTTATGAACATTTTTGCACATCTTTTCCCATGCCAAAGAGCTCATGTTCAGTTATGTATAAATATCAATGTCAATATAATCTGAGTATACCTGAAATCTAAAGGCATATGATATTCATATTCAGTTTGACAAACAGATAGAGTGTTACATTAATTCTATAGTACAACATTTGTCACTGTCTGTTTTATACTTGATTTTTTTCTTGCTTTTCTAATGAAATCAAATATAAAAAGCATTTCTATGCAGAGTAATTTATTCTACTTGTACTTTATTAAATTAGAATATTTCATTTCACTTTCTGGGGAATGAGACTGTGAGTTTCATTTACCTCAAACTTTTAAACCTTTGACTTAATGGATATAGAAAATTCTTGCCTGAGTGAGTTTGTGGTTCTTTGGTTCATTGGTAATGGAATGAAGAGAAAAAGGCTGCTGAATCGGCATTCAGCAGTCCTCACTGATGGCTACAATCCCAACTTGGAATTTAATTGCTCATAGAAGAGCAAACATTGACTTGAATGCAAGGATTTATTTTTCTTTGAAAACAAATGTTTGAGAGTCAAGATGTTTATGCTTCCCCTAATATTTCTTATGTGCTGGTTACCTCACAATCCAATGCATATGTTGTAGCTCTGAACTTTACCTTACCCATCGTGGTTTGATAATAACTGACAAAGAGACTAGAGTGACAGCCACACCTGTGAGCTGGCCCAAGAGACAGAAACTTCCCTTATCTCTTGGTGGTCTTGCACTTAGTGCTATTGGTTAGGGCTGCATAAGACAGCAGCAAAATCTCCGTCTTGTCTCATCAGAACTTGCTTTTAGAATACTTGCTGCGGATAGTTTTGTTTATCCCTCTACGCATTAATATCTTGTGGAACCTCCCCTCTAGCATTTTGAGTTTCTGTCTCTTAAGATATGGAGGAGAAATCATCACAGTTATGATATATGTGTGGAGATATTAACATCTACAAACTGTCATCCAATGGAAGAGGAGAGTTGATTAAAAATCTTGTCCACATGAGACTCAATGTAGACTTGATAGCTTTCCAGAATCCCTTGTAGAATTCATCATAACCCAAGTGAGCATTTTTTCCTTTTGTATCTTTTTGCTTACGCTATTGGCTAGCTAGGAAAATCACTTTTAAAAGATTGATAAAGCTACACTTTATGAAGAAACAGTTTCCACAGAAGCCATTTTCCTTTGTACATCACCCAAAAGGTAGTGGCTTCCATGGTCACATTTTTAAAAACTTTTTATTAATTCTTTGGGAATCATGTATCCCAATCTCACTCATCTCCCCATCCCTCCATATCTGCCACCTGCCCTTATAGTCTCCACAAAGAAAACAAAAAATAAAAATGATAAAAAGAAACACACACACAAAAAAATCTTGCCGTGGAAGCTTTGGTGTGTTATGGTGTGTTGCCCAGTCTGCCCTTTGCCCAAACAGCTTTACTTGCAACGAGTCATTGACCTAGTTCCAGGCCTCTGGCTTCTTCTGCTAAACTCTCAGTACTGGATCGTCATCCGGACCCCTCTTGGATATCCTGTTACTTCGCTGTGTTGTGGAGATCTTGCACCTTTGGTTCTGAAGGACTCGGCATTTCACATGCTCCAGCAGTTCTTAGATGGGGTAGATGTTAGGGTGGACCAACTCAAAGCACTGAATCTGGGCCTGGGTGGTTGCTAGGTTGGTTAGCATACCAGCTCTTCTATACCCACACCACCTGCGCCATCTCTTGCTGCTTTGTCCAAGTGAGGGGCGGAACCAGTTCTACCGCCTATGGTAGCTAAGGAGGGGCAGGACAGGCTCTCTGGCTCTCAAGTTGTCGGGGCTAGCTGTCCGGCACCCACACCGAGTTCATTTGGGATGCTCCAAAATTACTCTTACATAATAGTTCACTGGAATATATCAGAGAACTTTAGTGTTATGGATCAAATGTTTATGTCTTATTACTTACGTTAGTACTCGTTCTGAAAACCCCCAAACGGAATGTGCCAGTATTAGAAAGTGAAGTTGTTGGGTATCCCCAAGGTCATAAGACTGGGACCCTAATGAATGAGAATTGGGTCTCTATGTTCCATAAGAAAGCTCCATTCCCCTCTTTTCTCCCCCTCAGCTGTTTGAAGTTGACATTGGAAGATGTCAGTCTGAAAGTCAAAAGTGAATTCTTCCCAGAGCCTGATCAGGTTGATGCCCTAACTCCTCACTATTACTCTCCCGATCTGTGAGGAATATATTTCTGTTGCTTAGAAACAAATGAGGCTATAGTAACTCGTTATAGCAGCCCAGACTTCCCAAGACCGAAATTTTTACACAGAGACAAGGACATCTGTTTCGAGTGTTTAAAAATAGGAAAGCAGTTCTGGGTGTAGGTCGTGAGTAGAGGCAGGAGGAATTTCGAGGTGCTGCAGAAAAAGTTAAATGATTCACACCAGGACTGATGGGGGGGATGGAGAAATTTTTGTTTATTCTCGGAGTGTAGTTAAGAAACCATGTATACTATATTGGTAGAAACATGATGGATATAGTGTTCATGAGGAAATCTCTCAATGCAAATTTGAAAGGCAGTGCCACCCCTACGTATTCAGGAGCAGTGTATGGGGTCAAAGGAGATTATTCCCCAACCTTAAAATATCAGAACTCACCTCCAAGAACTCAAAGCCCTGAATCTGGGCCTGGGTGGTTGCATGTACAAGTGCCTGCCAAAGGACAACATTAGATATTTTTCCTTGTTTTTGATACAGGGTCTCTCCTTGATCTGCACATGGCTGAAGAACTTAGGTTGGCTGGCATAAAGTCCCAGAGAGTCACTCTCTTGGCCTCCCTGCTTCAGCGATTAGAAATGCCTTCCACTCTGCCTGGTTTTCTCACTTGAGCGCTGAGATTAAAAATCAAGTTCTTTTGCTTGCAACACATGCACTTTATTGCATGGCCACTCAAGCTGAATGAAGACTTGAGGATCTACAGTAGTCATCAGGAACTACTGAGTTTGCACCTCATAAACCATGATTTGCCATCAAGAGTTTGTTGTAGCAGGGGTGTAGGTGCTATACATTCTCTCTCAACGGCCATAGTTAATTCATTTGTGCTCATGCTTTTTTTTTTTGTTTGTTTTTTTTTTGTTTTTGTTTTTCGAGACAGGGTTTCTCTGTGGTTTTGGAGCCTGTCCTGGAACTAGCTCTTGTAGACCAGGCTGGTCTCGAACTCACAGAGATCCGCCTGCCTCTGCCTCCCGAGTGCTGGGATTAAAGGCGTGCGCCACCACTGCCCGGCTCTCATGCTTTTTTTTTTATTCATTTAAAAGAAGCTATATAAGAAGACTTATATAGAAGAAGACTCAACAGTTTGGACCACTGGCTGCTCTTCCAGAGGCCCTCGACTTTATTCTGAGCACTGGCATGACAGTTCACAACCATCAACAACCCCAGTGCCAGGGCGTCTGAAGCTCTCTTTTGGTACCAAACATGCAAATAATGCACAGACATACATTCAGTAAAAATACTTATACGCATAAAAAATTAAAAACTATATTAATAAACAACTAGTAAATTCCTGAAATTTAATAAACATGGAGGGTATAATAATGAATAACGTGTTTTAACAGAGATCAAGTGGCTAGTTTTTGTATATGCATCTGCGGTAGGCATATCATACAGTCTGATCAAGGTGTACCCTGAGAAACAGTTTACTTGGAGTGACAGTCTACTGTTCTCCAATGTATCTTTCCTAGATTCCTTCAGATTGTTGATGTGAGGTATAATATGGTACTACAGCTTTCTACCTGCTAACTAGCTCTTTGACTTAAAAAGTGTTTCTTGGTTCCACTGGAATTCCTATTCCTATTGAGTTTCTGAGAAAAAAAAAGGGATTCATATGCATTTTTAAAATGGATATTTATAGGAAAGTTTTTAGATTAATTCACTTAAAATTATCTCTGTTGGAGACAGAAATAGAATATGCTCCCAGTAGTTCCCTTTCCTAGAGGTAGAGATAATTATATTAAGAGGATTACTGATGACATAAATAAGCACTTTCAAGTACCAGGGAAGGTAGCAATTGTGTAAATATTGAGTAGAGATGACTGCTTGGGTAAAAAGTATGTTTTTAAATAGAAAAATTTATTTAACATCCTTGTTATTTGCAATAATTTGAGCAGAATTAGCAATGGACCCCATTATAGATAACTTAGACAACTGTTTAAGTGATTATAATGACTTAATTTTGATAATGACAGCATAAAAGGAGGTATTTTTAAGTAGTTAAAATATGTTGGAAATAACACTTTTTCAAATGTCTATTTACTTCTTAATATTTGAATGATATCCACAAGTGTTTCGTCAGGAGCTGAGATGCTTTCCGAAGCTGCTCTAGGCATGAAAGAGACTCTGGATATGATTTCAAAGATCAGAATTATGAATGAAACAAGCTAAGTGATGGTTTGTAGATAATCTAGAGGAATCTCAACTACAGCAACAATCATTTACTGTATGATATGATATACTAAGTTTTAATAACTTAAATTCAATCTAAAGAACCTTTTCCCTGTGGCTTTTATAGCGTCTTTGACCTCCTTGTTTCTCAAGCTATAGATCAGAGGGTTCAACATGGGAATCACAATGCCATAAAACACAGAGGCCACCTTCATATTCTCCTCAGCGTTGTCAGAATGAGGCTGTAAGTACATGTAAGCGAGGGTCCCGTAGAAAATGGTGACTGCTGTCAGATGGGAGGCACACGTGGAGAAGGTTTTCCTCCTTCCTGCAGTGGAGGACATCTTTAGGATGGCGACCATGATGTATATGTAGGAGAGGATAATGACCAGCACAGTGAATGTCAGGTTAAATCCAACAAAAATTAAAATTAGCATGAAGTTAGTGTCCTTGCCGTAGCATGAAAGAGTGACAATTGGGGGAATATCACAGAAAAAGTGATTGATTTTTAAATTACAGAAGGACAACGAAAATGTAAATCCTGTGTGCACTGAGGAGTTTATTGTTCCCATGAGATAAGAACCAGCTACCAGCTGGATGCACACTTGTCGAGACATGATTATGGGGTAGCGAAGGGGCTTACAGATCGCCACATAACGGTCCACTGCCATAACAGAGAGGAGGTAACAGTCACTGGTTGCAAATATTGCATAAATAAATAATTGTATTAAACATCCCTCAAAAGTTATTGATTTATCTTCTGCTATGAAATTCTGTAGCATCTTTGGTGTGATGGCAGATGTGTAGCAGATATCAACAAAAGCCAGATGTTGTAAGAAGAAATACATGGGGGTTTGAAGTCTGGAGTCTGTGTTGATGAGGAGGATCATCCCAGTGTTACCCAACATGGATGTCACATAGATGACAAGAAACACAATGAAGAGAACACACTGAGTATCACGTTGGACCCCAAATCCTAGAAGATAGAAGTCAGTGACTTTGGTGTCATTTCCTTGGGTCATGGCTATCAAGAGTCTGTAGGTGATAAAAAAAGGAGTTGAATAATAAAGAAAATCTTTTATTAGATTAAGAAAGGTCTTTATTTTTCACTCCATTCTATACTTTGATATCTATAATAAAGACTCAAAAATGGGTTAGTTGCTTTGCATGTGTATTTTAGTAATGTATTCATTTATAGGTAATTAATACTTTATGGAAAAATCAACCTTGAACATACAATTCTAAAAAATGCAAAAATCTCATACTTTTCCATTGTATTATACATGTATCTATATTTGCATATGGCAATATACAAACATAATTTTGTCCTTTTCAAAAGGCTATATAATTTTTACACATTTATCATTTTAGCCTCTTAACTGTGCTTCAAACTCTTGAAACTAGTAATGAAAATAATGGAGACATTTGTAAGGTCTACACAATTTTGCTGTCTTCATGATGTTTTTGTCCCTATTTGTTCTAAAAGAATCCTCTCATTTTATATATGTAAGAGGCTGATTTGCATCCCATGGAGTTGAATGGTTTTCTTTTTAGGTATTACCAAGGTTAAGGCGAAGCCATGTGCTAACACTTCGATCTATATACACTGGTAGTTTATTTTAAAATCGCATGTATCTTTTTTTTCCCCTGAGTTATAGAATCTCTGTGCCTGACTGGGTGTAGAGTCAAGGTGCATCCATAGGTGGTCTTTCCCACAGTGCAGAGCTTTCAGTTCCATGACTCGGTATCTTTACAGTTATTTCCTTCCAGATTGTAAGCATTGCTCAGGTGGAAGTGTCTATCATCACCCTCAGTATGGTAGAAATCAGTTCCTGACACGCTGATGCACCTGCCTTTTCCTTGGGGAAGGGAACAGGGATGAGTTTCAGTCCCAATCCCACTTGTGCACTGAGATGATTTCAAAGCCCATGGTCACACTACTAGACTCTGTCCAATGGGATACGGACAAGGATAAAGCATGCGGCAACTCAGGCTCATCTAGGCTCTCAATCCTGTTCCTATGGAAACTGAAATTACGCAATCTCTACTGTTTTTATTTCTCATCTGTTACATGGATCAATATTTAACAAAGTTTTCTCAGCAATATGTTAGGTGACTGGATACCAGAAAGGACATCAGGTTAAAATTCAATTTTATCAAATAACATAATTTTCATCATAATGGACCTTTAGATTTTTTATTTTTTTATTTTTTGGTTTTTCAAGACAAGGCTTCTCTGTAGCTTTGGAGCCTGTCCCGGAACTAGCTCTTGTCAGGGTGGCCTCAAACTCACAGAGATCCACCTGCCTCTGTCTCCTGAGTGCTGTGATTAAAGGCATGACCCACCACTGCTGCCTGACTTTATTATTTACTTTTTATATGGCAATTAAATTTTATTCAGTATCATTTATTTTTATTTATAAATTATGATACCCCACTTCTGTTGCTTATTAAAGCCTACTTCAGATGTGTTACAGATATCAACAAAAGCTTTAGGATATATAGGAGTTGGAAGTCTGGAATCTGTATGGATGAGGAGGGTCATTCCAGCATTATCTGCCATGGAATGAATTTACAGAGCAGGGATCTTCTCTTACTACGCTTTGTGTTACTCTAGCATTTGGTAATTTATAAAGAAACTTGGTAATTTATGTTTAAAAAAATAGGTGTATTTGGATCACAGTTCTGGTGGCAGATGTGTTCAAGGGGAGAGGCTCTATCAAGTTAGAGTCTCATTTGCATTGTTCCATGACAGAAAGTGGATGGTGACAATATGGGGGGACTAAATCTCGGGCATGGCAAAAATATTTTACCTGATGATAGCTAACTCTGTCCTACAGCGATATTGTTAACTCAATAACAGGAATAGAACCTTTACAATCTAACCACCTTCTCTTAGGATAGTACCCAACATGGTTGCCTTGTGTAATGTTTCCAGAGGTGAACTCTGAGGACCCATTGAGTTTAAAGTAGTTCTTCATACAGACCCTCTGGAGTTTGGGTTACACGTACTTGTGAGTCACTTGTGAGTTACACGGTGTGAGTTCTGGAACCACACTTGTACCCTCTGGAAGAGCAGCAGGTGCTCTTAACTGTGGAGCTGTCTCTCCAGTTCCTGATTGTCATATTTTAAAAAGATAATAAAGATTTTTTTAATTAAAGGGCATAAATCTATGAATTTTTAATAACTACACATTTGTACCTCAAAAGGTGGATTCATGTTTGCTAATTACTGATTTATTAGAGTCAGGAAGAACCAATCCTAAGGAAAAAGCATGTAATTGTATATATGCTTATAAAAAGCATTTAAGGAAAACATATAATTAACTACATTTACCTGCAAAATCCCTGGCTGGTTCAGGGATTGGTATTGACTTGTCTACTGGGAGATGACTGAAATGAATATTAAAACAATGAGTACTGATCAGAGTCCTCTGGAAAGCAATTCCGTAGTTATAACATTATCAGTACACCACAGACAACAGAGTTTCTATGATTTACAATGTGAATACCCAACACAGGTTACCTGGTACATGAAGCCTAGAGATAGAAACAGACACCATTGGAGGAAGCACAAACTGAAATGAAAAAGCGTCATCTTTGGGACTTGGAGAACTCAGTTAACCATAACACACCCTTCACAGAGAATAAGTGGAAATTTAATTACTGAAGGGCAAATGCTAGTACTAAACACTAGGTTTTGTTTCCATTCTGAAGTATGCTCAACAGAGGTGAATTATTGTTCGTATAATTATAATTCTTATAAACACACCTTTGCACCTGCAAAACAGTATATAATTAAAGAAATTTCTCATAAACAAGTAATACTCCAAGTACACACACATGGGGGCAAACACACAAAATAAATGAGTGTAATTGAAAAATGTTGTGGAGAATTCACCAAAATTAAGGGGGAATTAAATAATATGTGGAAAGATATGTGACTTTTTTTGGGTGACTTCTCTCTATTACTCACAGTGCCAGATATAGAGAGTATGAAAAGAGAAAACTACTCCCCAGCATATCACATCAGTGCAGAAGCAAGATTCTTTGAAAACAAAATATCAGCAGTTTAATTTTGACACACATGTAGAATTGCATATACGATCAAGTGGGATTCAGCCCATGATTATTCTGGTCTCAGATAGGGAAGTCAGTTGGTGTCATCACATATATTCATATCAGAAAGAAGAAAAATAGTTAAATATATTTATGGATAAAGATGTTTGGAAAAAATTCAACACTTCTTCACTATTGCAAGGAAAACTTCTTAATATTAGTTCTGAACTTGATGGAGAAAATTACAGAAATCACCATTGATGATTAGAGATGAAATAATTGCCTCCTAAGATCAAGAACAAGATGAATATATCCTCACCCCTGTTATGATATTCATCATATTTCTGAAAGTTCTACCCGGAGCCTAGATATATAAAAGCAGCACATTTCAGGAACCATGGAACATCACTTCTTGCAAAAGACACAATGGTCTATATGCTGAGAAGCTGAAGCTTTCAGAATAAAAGATAGCCATATGGACATCAATAGTATTTCAATATAGCAATAGACTAGTGGGAATTGAGGAATAAATACATTTTTAATGGTGTCTGAAAAATGAAATGTTTAAGTATAAATGTAATAAAATACACATAAGATTAGTAAACAGAATATTAGAAAATATTGACAAGAGAAATGAAAAATATTAGAAAAGGAATACTGTTTTCATGAGTTGTAACACTCAAAATATTGAAATATGAGTCTTCTCAAACTGATAAACAAATGTGACAGTGCCTGTTAATTTTCAGACATTCTTTAAAAATTGATGTTGAAAAGAAAGGTTAGAATATCTAAAACAATTGATGAAAAACTTAAGTGCACAAATCAGGCCCCTCTCCATGTCCAAGACCTCCACCATTTGGGTTGCCCAATCTCAGTGGCTGCTTTGCAAAGACTGCCAATTTGTGGCTATGTAGGTAATAGGCATTAAAGTAGATTCTACTACTATTATTTTATAAAATTGAAATAGTGTTAAAGCAATTCCCAGTGACTTACCACTGTGCCCTTAGATTAATGCATCTCTAAGTTCTTACCAGAGAAGCTTCTTTATGCAGTAGATGGCTATGAACTTGTCAAAGTTAGAGAATGAGTCTGCAGAGTTCTCAGCCTTAAATAGCACATTCATGCCACATCCTCTTTTCCTATGGCTTAGGGATCATCAAGGAAAAGAGGGCACAATGCGTGTAAGAGGCAGAGGCAGTGGGTGACGATCAGCAGGACAGTTGTGCAGGTTATCTCACAGCAGTTGTGACAACAAGCACGAGACCTGTGTGAGCTCAAGTCAGACGAAATCCCAGGGTGGAGAGAGGAAGTGGCATGAAGCCAGCTCTTAGTTGAAGAGCTCTTGGTAACTGCTAACTGTGGAGCAAGAGGCAGTCAGTTTCCTTTAAGGTGTGGCTCCTAGCCAGTTGACGATGCTTCAGTGGGTGATCTCACATATAAAAGTATTCGGGTAGTGCAAATTGGAGGCAATGGGCTTACAAACGTGTGTAAGGGGTGTGGAGCAAGGTTGAGTTTACAAAGAAAGAGGGTGTGGATTGTGGATAGTTGGGGGTGAATATGTTAAAAACATATCCCATAAAATTTTCAAAGAATGAATATAAAATGAAAAAGATACATACAGCATTCCACTTGTTTTCAGGGCTTTTGTGCCTCTATGCTAATGAACACTCTAATATTAGGGACAGACACGCAGGGGAAGCACAGTTGGGTTCTAAAGAGTAAACTACACACAGATGTATGCACTAGTTTTTGATGAAGATAAAAAATTATTGAAAAAAGGGAAAATAGAAAATTGGTAAAATACATAAAAAGGCTATTTTATCAGAGGGATATATGTACAAATATATGAAAACCTGACAAGTTTATCAGCCATTAGGAAGATGGGAATTATCAACATGATAGAATATTGTCACATGAAGCTTGATGAGCTATTGCTGCATGGCCATCATCACTGCTGACATAAAATCAGTGACAATACTAAAGCTGGCAGAGACTCAGAACTCTGGGTCTTTTATAGATTGTTGTGGGCACAGAAAATGGCAAAATCACTCTGCAAAAACAATTTGGTTGTATTTAAGGAATCCAAACACACAGTCCAGCCCCTGCACTGCTAGCCAGATTTGCTTACACAAAACTTATGCTCATGTCAAAATGGGAAAATATTTCAAAAAAGCTTCACTGGCAATAATTTAAGCATCAACAGCTAAAATGTTCTTTAGCAAACTGTTGGTTAAACACATTACGTTACCACATCGTGAAATAGCACTTGCAATCTGTGAGATTGACTCCTGGGCAAATGATGGCTCTCCATGACAACACCTAATCTGCAAAGGGTTGTGTATGATTTGGGATATAATCTTACCAAGATGGCAAGATTTTTAAGATAAAGAAGGGACTAGTGATTGACTTGAATTAGAACTAGTAGGTGGCTGGGGTGGTGTGTTCAGCGGGGCAAAGGTGAGAGAAGTTTACACGGAATCAGATCTCTGATGGGTATTTGACATTTTAACTAATATGGCAGCTACAGGAATCTATCTAAAAAAGGGAGAAAATGCCATCTAATCATACAGACACTACCAATAACAAAGCTGTGGTCTTAATGCCTAGGATTATTATACAAGATGAAACCATAAAGAGAGAATCATCCCAAGGTGTGGGTGGGATTTGCTGCATTATCTTTAAAATTTCCTGTGAATTTGTAAGTCTTTAAAACCTGAAAACAGAGTTCATAGAGAAGCATAGTCTGCAGTGCAGTAATGCAAGTATCAAACAAGCAAATTTATGCAGACTTCTCAGCAGAGCAACCGACATTGAGTTGAGCGCATCCAAACAGCTGTGATAACGCATGCCAACCAATAATTAGATGACCCTTTCAATTATTTGTTCTTTACCATCTTTCCCAGGAAGCCTCAGACATATGAAAACACCCTCATCACACTGTTACCTCACCCATGGTGGAGCGCAGCCTCTTGGCTCTAGGTGACATTCTGGGACTCTATCTCTGACCCTTTTGTTCTGCGGCTTCCTGTCCACACTGCAATGATTACAGCTGATGCTGAAAAATGACATTTACTTACACTGAGTAGCTTGCAGATTTTCTCTGTGCACTTGGTTGAGGTGATTGCCGACCAAAGCCTCTGTGTTTCTTCCTCATCAGAGAGTTTATACCTGGAGCCTAAGGGATTTATATTCTCTTGACAGTCTGAGGTCTCCAGGGCTGACTGGAAATTGGATAAACAATAATCATTAGTGATTTTAAAAATTAGCACATATTAATCATAATAAAGTCTTTCATTTTGATAATTTTGAATGCACATATATTTTGATTATGTTTGTTTCTTATTAATCTCTCTTATCCCCTTCCACTCCCTTGGTTTATCTTTACATTTAGCAGTTTGTCATTTTAAATTTATTTGCTCATGTGACCGTGTGAGTGTGCACACATATGTGTGTGTGAAGGCACAGGTACCTGGGAGTGAGTAGAGGTCAGATGGGGCATCGAATACCTGGCAGCTGGAGTTATTACAGGTGATGTGGGACTCCCAGCTTGTAATGAAGGAGCTTGGACCTGAACTCTCGTCCTTATGAGCAAGTGTCGTTAACTGCTGAACCTCTCCAGTCTTCTCTTGCCCCTAGCTAGTTATTTCTGACTATCAATTTAAATGTTCTGTATAAAGCTTTTTACTTAATGTTATTTTATTTCCAGAAGGGAGGCTTCTTTCTCATGCTACCTAGTCTTAACAACAATCATTATCTCTTGTTATGAATCAAGTGCAGCATCTTTTCATATTGTTCAAGGATCTATATTTATAAAGATATTGGTGTAGAAAAAATAGATGCCTATAGAATCAGTGAAGAGAAATCAGAATCTAACCTAAATGGAAGGGCATTTTGTCCCTATTGTGACTGTGTGGGAAAGTGCTTTGTAACATCACGTTGACTATTGGTATTTATTTTAAAAACTATATTTCTTTCTTCTTTCATTTCAACCTAAAAAATTCTATGTTCTTTTAATTCAGCTGTAGGCAAAGACATGTTTCCACTTGCCCTTTATAAAAAATACTTCTTTCTATGATTTTAATTTTATAATTTTCTGTTTGCTTTTCCTTCTTCAAAATCCTCCCATTTGCCTCTCACTGAGTTTCTGTAGCTCTCATTAGTGTAAGCAAGCATTATTTATGTGCCCTTTATAAATACAGTTGATTTTAGACATCTATTTCTATAAGTATTTTATGTATGATATTAAAAAATACTTTAAGGAGTTTCTTCCTTGGGTAGGAAAGAGACGGAGTAGGAATAACAAGGGTAATTACTGACAAATTGCTCTGAAGTACTGAGAATGTCAGACATGTGAGATGTATTGAGTAGGAAATACTACTTTAACCATAAGGTAATATTAAAGTGATATATGTATTTATGTGTAGATTTGTGCAAAAATTAGAACCAAGTTCACAGTAGACTTCATTGTAGATTATTTAGGAACATTTTAATATTAATATTAATATACAGCATCAGACAATTTTCTATTAAAATATTTGAAGGAATATTTTTAAAGTTTTATATATGTTTCTTAAATTTTCTTTTCTATAAAGACTTCCTCCTGAGGAATAAAAGATGCTTTATAAATGACATTACATTACAAATCAGCTTCAGGAGCAGGTTTTAGGACATTTCTCACAATCTAAGATATTACATATTGATATATAGTGTTGATTCATAAATAACTGAGCATGTTTTCAGATTCAGGATGATTAAGAATGATAGACATAAGTCTGTCAGACATATTGATATCCCCAGTTTCAAGGCTTTGCGTTCATTCTAAATGTCCTCACTTCTGCAGTTGAGTTTGTTGATTCTTTCTCACTGGCCTTAGTTATTGGACTTCCTGAAGTAATTTTGGAATCCATGTTTCATGTCTTTCCTACTTTTTATCCTTTAACAATTGCTTCAGTTCATGTCTTCTTTTTTCTTTTCTTTTCTTCAAGATATGGTTTCTCTCTGTAACTGCTCTTCCCTGACTGTTCTGGAACTCTCTCTGTGGACCAGGTTGGCCCCTAACTCACAGAGATCTGCCTACCTCTGCCTCCTGAGTGCTGGGATTAAATGTGTGAGCCACTATGGCCAGGCTCACATTTTTCTTATTTCTGCTTCTCAGTCAATCTCTTCTATACCAGGCTCACTTTTTACAAATATAGACTCTTAAATGTGCGGTTAGTGATGTTTCTGCTGACTCAGTTTTTTTTTATCACTCCCAAGGTCTTTCGACATAAGACTAGAGAGTTTGGCTCGGTAGGCAGGAGCTTTCACAATTTTCTTACTACTGATTGCACTGTTGCTTCTCCTGAAACCAAAGCATTTCCTGCATCGCACTCTGAAATCTCCTTCCTGCTTCCCTTTCCTTCCTCACCATTCACCTCCTGAGTGATCAGTACTTGTCCCATTGATTTGTCTTTGTGGGGAATGTACACCCCTCACTCTTCATTGTCTTTCCTTTTAGTTCCCATAGAGTATGGGCATAGCTATCCACGATTCCTATATGATGATTAGTAAGTGAACGATTTGTTTCCATGGGATATTTTACACACTTTAAAGGCAAGTGTTGTTTTGTGTAACTGTGTGCCCCTGTGGAATTTCTTTCCCTCCTTCCCTTCCTTCCTTCCTTCCTTCCTTCCTTCCTTCCTTCCTTCCTTCCTTCCTTTCTCCATTTCTTCCTTTCTTTCTTTTCTCTTCCTTTTTTTGTACCTGTCCTGGAGCTCACTTTGTAGACCAGGCTGGCCTTGAACTCACAGAGACCCGCGTGCCTCTGCTTCCCAACTACTGGGATTAAAGGAGTTACACCACAGCCACTCAGCTGCCTGTGGAGTTTTATGGTCTGTAATCAGAATCTTCATCGAATAAATGAAAATAAAAATACATGATTTGTGAAAGAGAAATACAACCTAATTTTTACTTTTTGATAATAACTGCTGTGAACTGAAAACCAACACCAATAGCAATAGTGATAAAGTTTACTGAGAGTTTAACATTTCAAATGCTTATAATCTAATAGATTTATGTGTAGTGTTTTGTTCAATATATAAATAAGTAATACTGTGTCTTAAGAACTGTCGGTATCTGCATTTTACAGATTAGAGATCTGAGACTCAGAGACATTTGAAGGCTCAGTTAGGAGGAGTGACTTTAGTACTTTCTTTAATATGTAAAGCACTCTGTGTCATAAGTGTTGTTCATATCTGCATTTTACAGATAAGGGATCCGAGACTCAGGCTTGAAGCAACTTGCCCACGTTCACACAGCACCTATCAAAGCTAGAATTTAGGGACTTCGCAAGCTAAACAATAGTTAAATTTGATTACTGTATACAAAGTACTACAAGCAACCCATGGCTGCTGGGAAAAGGAGAATTGATTTTCCCCAAGGATGAGGCTCCTTATTGGTTGTGCAATGCAGACTGGTCAGCCCTGAAGCCATAAACACATAAGCAGCAAAACCAGACTCAGCCAGTTGTATTTATATATGTTTGTGCACATACATACATATACATATACATGCTTTAATATATACTCCAAGAAGACAGAGTTTAGACTGATGACATTCAGACTGAATTAAGGAGGTGAGGTAAACTTTGACTTCTAGATTCTTATCGTAACCATTCATGTGAGCTACAGTGCTGTTTAACTGTGATGGAAAAGACACAAAGAAAGGTTTACAAGAAAAATGCAGTAAAACCAGATATGATTTTACAAAGCGAGCAAGCAAGCAAGCAAGCAAGCAAGCAAATAAAACCCTAACCTCAGTTCTCAGTGAAGTTAAAATAAAACAAAGCATGTCACAAAAGGATTTTAAAGGACCTGGTAAAAACTGAAAAAATGGTAAACAGCTTCTAACAGAGATCCAAGGAGATAAATGGGTCTAGTTGGCCTTTCCTGGGATTCCCCAGTAGACATTTGCTGGGCACATCTCTTGGCAGGACAGAGTAAGTACTGATCTAGGCAACCTGCTGCCAAGGCTAAGGTCCTATCCATTTTGTCTCCTCATTCCTTAAACTGGAGTCCACAAGGATGAGGTTAGTTAAGCTATAGACTGCGGCCTGCAGACATGAGCAGGCGTCTTACATTAATTCTAATGCTTTGAGCAGCCGGGAGGCATATGTGGTCTCAAGATTATTCCATTTCTGACAGTTTATAAACTTGTATTGTGGCAGCATAAACAAGGTATATTGATTCTTTTCACCTCCAATGCCTACTTGTCTCCTGCTATACCATCCTGTTTATAGAGAATATGAAACTGATTTGGTGTCCTGACTCCTGTACTCTTTATTCACCTTCTTTATGTTAGCTAACACTGGAATTTATCTCTCAATTCCTAAAATATCTATTGATAGGCCGTTCCCTGAGCTAGTAATTGCTTCCTGAATATTTAAGCTGTTAACTGGACATTTATCTGAGATATTTTTAGTGATACAATTTTATTAGACTTTTCTATTGTCATAATTCCTGCCTGGTTAAGAGATTTTGTTACACAAAGTGGGAAGATAATTATCTATTCAATCATTCAACAGCTACTTATGAAGACTTTCACTTAATCCTGGTGCTGCCCTAGATCTAACAGCTAACAGGTTTTAGGGCTGAGGATAAAGCTCAATGGTACTGCTCTGATTCACATCCTTGGGATCTTGAGCTTGATTCTGAGAATGAGAGAAACACGCACAATGACACATACACATAGACATAGACATGAACACAGAGAGAGAAACAGAGAAAGGACAGACACACAGAGAGAAAGACAGAGAGAAAGAGAGAGAGACAGAGACAGAGAGACAGATAGGAAAAAAGAAACAGAGATTTGATTTGATTTGGGTTCAATGACCAGAAAGCCTAGCCTATTTGGTGAGATCTAGGCCAATGAGAAACCTTGTCCCCCAAAACAAGGTGGATGGAGCCTAAGAAATTACTGACTGTTGTCCCCCTCCATACACACACACACACACACACACACACACACACACACACACACTCACACACACACACACTCACACACACACACACACACACACACACCTGCTCATGGATGCACGTACTACATGCACACTTAAATAGGCAACATTATAGGAACTGGGCAGGTTGCATCTCTGTCTTTCTGTGTGTGTGTGTGTGTGTGTGTGTGTGTGTAGTGTATATTTGTGTAAAACTGAAAAAAGAGGGCACAAATTTTAAGTAGAGGAAAGCGGGTGTGTGGTACATGGCAGGGTCTGGGGGGAGGAAAGATGACTCTAGTTTGTGTCAAGTGGACAAAAAACTAACCAGGAGACAAGGTCGCATATGCCTATTTAATCCTTTGACCTGGAGCTTGTTTCTATCTCAGGCACCTTAGCACTGGCCTCTGATGATGTCAGACTCACCTGGTGTTTTCCTCCTTAGCGCCTCTCCTGATGATGGTGGAGATGATAATGATGATGATGGACTATTAGTATTGGATCTTTTGAGACAAGGTCTTACTATGCAGACCTTAACTGCTTGGAATTTACTATGCAGACCATGCTGGTCTCTAACTCTTAGAGACCCACCTTCCTCTCCTTTCAAGTTCTAGGATTAAAGACTTTTGCCACCAGGCCTGACCAGCATCCTGATTATGAACATCTTGACAGTGTTCTTTGTTTATATTTGATTATTTTGATTTTCTTCCACTAACATGTTGATTAATGGTCTCCCAGAATTCGTACAGTTTCCTGCTGCTTTCTTTTTAATCCAAGTCAATACCTGACCATGCAGGTATTCAATAAATATTGTCCAATGAAAGAGAATAATAATTAAAATACATGAAAGATATATAAGCACACGCAAACTAACACACACACACGTAAACCTGTGTGAAAGTTTGTTCTGCATTGAGTTAATTGGTCTTGCAGAGAAGGTAACTACATTATAATTCTTTAGAAATAAAACTGCAACACGTTTTTATGCCATTTTTTTTTTACTAAAAATGAGAAAATACACCATTCCATTTGAATTACCTGAAACTTATTTTTTTAAGTAACCCCTGGAAATTTACTTTGAAATGCATAAAATAGAATGTGTTAGTAAGTAGATTGAGATGTGATTAGGTAGAAAGATACAGGATGAAACAAGTTTGCTAAAATATTGATCTTGAAATCATTTGATAGCTACAGGAATGTTCAGTGGAAAATTCAATTTTTTCTGGTTCCAAGCTTTTATAAGCAACCCTGAGAAAGAAAAAAATACCCAAGCATATTCACACTTTTGACAGAATTTAAATCCAAGATTCTATAATTTCTGCACTCCTAAAATTGAACGCAGAGAGTAGTTGGCTATCATGGAGGCATTCAAGACAAATCTTTATTGTATATTAATCAACAAACAGTATTCTTTATTTATTTATTTATTTTATTTTTATTTTTTGGGTTTTTTTTCGAGACAGGGTTTCTCTGTACCTTTGGAGCCTGTCCTGGAACTCCTTTTGTAGACCAGGCAGGCCTCGAACTCACAGAGATCCGCCAGCCTCTGCCTCCCGAGTGCTGGGATTAAAGGCGTGCGCCACCACCGCCCGGCTAACAAACAGTATTCTTATGTTTGGTTAGATTTGTTAGAATAACAACTGGGCACTTATATTGTTAATCAAGAGCTGGGTAGCTAGAACATTGATTTCTTCTATCCTTTCAAACTAAGATCTGCCTTTGGGTTCCAGGGAACTGAGTACAGTCAGAAACTGTAGGTGGCTCATAATTTATGATACTTGTTGCAACTGGAAAATTCATGTTCTTATTTGTGACTCATAATCCTCTCATTTAAAGAAAGTATCCTCATCCTTGTAAAGATGAGTCAGTGGCTTTCTATCCTGTCGGTCTGTGTACTTAGGTCCTCTTTCAATATTCGTAGTTGTACTATGGGGAAACCCCTGATTATAATAATTACAATATGAATCTAAGGGTGTTCCCACTAAGCAACCATTCCACTTGCCTGACTTTTGATTATTACAGTCATGCTAGTAGTGTGTATAGACATATACTATTATGCACCATACATAATTTACAGACATGGAGATTGAGGTAAGTGATCTTGATAATTTCACTGTAGAGTATAAAACTAGTGGTTTAGGATTAGAATGCAAATTTCTGGAGCTAATTCATTTACCTAGCCCCCCCCCAAAAAAAAAACTAGTCAAATTGTCATTGCTTAATTATTTTAAGCAAAAATAATGAGGAGCCAAGCTATGTGGGAAAGCCATCCAAACAGCATGGGTACGGTGAACCCACAAGACTATGCAGCCGAAGCAGAGCTGATGGACCAATAGACAAATCGATAGGAATGTGATCTGGTGGAGAACCCATATTGCAAAGCGCAGGAATGCTTGTTTTTGGACAGTCACTGACAATTCTGTGAAAACCTTGTGAAGCCATGACTTCTCCCCTTCAAAATGGGATCCATTCCCCAAATATTCCAGCAGTATATAAATCATTCGTTAAAAAATTCTACCAGTATGGGCAACTGTGTACCTTTGCCACACCTTGAAGGCCTGACGTGAAAGAATTCACTCACCCAAATCTTTGCTGTCATAGTCAAATCTACATAACACTAGCTCCTCTCCTGCCAGCTATCCTATTGACAAGACTTCCACAAAGAAAGGAGCCCTAGGCAGGAGGAATTGAGCAGAGAGTACATCTGGGTGGCTCCTGAATTCTCTAGCAGCAGACTCAGGAAGGTGTAGTCTACTAGACTTTTGCTCTAACCTAACAAGCTACTAATGTTCTGTATTTATTCTTCACCTTGGTTTCAATTAACATAAGGTCATAGCCCAGGAATGTAACTGTTTATGCCTTTAGATTCCTTTAACCCAGACAGCTAGACACTGATGCAAATCGAGCACCTTACCTTCCTCCTAAGCCAACAAATTGCTATGGTTACCAATGCTGTGTCCCAATCACTGGTGAATGATGCAAAAGTGTTCAGAGTGCAACAGCCCTGTTGTGTCTTTTTGCAATTATTAATCACAAACTTCTAGTTACACTTAAAAAATGTGGTTAATGCACAGAAACTTCTTAGAGTTTTTACTGATTCTTAACTAATCCTCCAGGTATTTGCAGGTGAGCTTCACAGCCACGCCCCCTTTGAGAGGTAAGGTGCCTCCTTGTCAGATGCACAGGTTTCTGTGATTCTGTGAAATGCATTCTTGTTAGCTGTCTATATACAAACTGGAAACCGTGTGGGATGGGTAGAACAGCGAGAGAACAACAAAAAACATCGAGAGAGCGTTGGAGAAGGCATAGAAAGAATAATGAGACAATGATAAAAAGGACTTACGTGGGTTAATTTATTTCTCAGACCTAATCAGTAAGTTTTTGCCGGCTATAGTAAAGCTATCTGAACCCTGAGAGGTTTAGTGGTTTATCCCCGACACAAGCCTCCATACGTGGGGAGTATGGATTTTAGGTGGGTTGACATGTTTGTTACAAATCCTTAGATTAGTCTCCCATTCTGCTATTCTATATTTAATGCAGGATCTGTCATTCTGAAAGGTTAAGACCCAGTTTGAGTGTCTCCGTGAGAAACTATCCTGATATTTAAAAGCTGATGTGCGGAAGTCAGCCAAGATGGACCTTCCCTGTGCTGTTCCTGGTACCTACTGTACACTCCTTTCATGCCTCCTGTGTAGGTCTGCATTCTGGTGAAGCACACTGATACAGAGGGCTAAGTGGTATTCTGTGCATATCAGCTTGCAGAAAGCTGTCAGAAATATTCTAAAGATTCTCATACCTTTGAACGCCTCACTGAGCTCCCCTTCACTGGGGTTTCTTGGCATGAAAATGAGTGGACATCGAGGGTAGAGTCATATATTCCTAGGTCTGAAATCTACTCCACCAATTTGTGAATTCATACAAAATGCTCATTATCTGTAGGTGTCACATTTTTTATTTTTATAAGGAATTTAACAGTAGCATCTGCCACATAGGGCTGTGGTAATAAATGGAACAATGCCCATTAAATATTATAGCTCATTACCCAATGCCTTGAGCCAGTAAGAAGTTTGTGGAGTTTGTGAGTGTATAAAATAATTAAATTTAGGATATCAAAAGATATTTATTTTTCCTCTTCATTGCAGAAATATTCATTATAGTTAAGATGTGTAATTAACCTGAATATTCATCAGTAGATTAATGAATTAAAATTAGGAACATATGTACAAAGAATGTTACCCAGCTTCAGGAGAGCAGAGAATCATGCAATAAACAATAGTGTGAATTAATCTCAAAGATAACACACTAAATGAAATGAGAATATAAAAGATATAGCACCATTTTATTTTTTAAATATTTATTTATTAGCTCATTCCCTTGTGTGTGCCCATGACACATGTGTGCCAGCATTGTGTGTCATTAGGGAACAGCTTGCTGGAGTTCTCTTGACCATGAGAGACTCAGAGACTGAATTCAGAGTGTCAGTCTTAGCGGCAAATACCTTTGCCCATTGAGCCATCTTACTGACCCTAGAAATGCTTCTTAAATACTCAATAAAGCTTATTTCTATCTGATTGGAAGGGATTACATTAACATATTTTTGAAATCAGAAAAACCGTGCATCATGAAAAATGTTAATGGTGCTTTAGCTGCGGAATAATTTTAATTTGTCTTGTTGCCAATCAATAAAATTATCATCTTTCTGAATTCCCAACCAAATAATTTTATTTCCCACTGATGATGTTTGGTGTTTGTGTTGGGTGAGGTGTTGGCTGTGTTTATTTATTTATTTGTTTATTTATTTTGTTTAATTGCTCCATAGAGGTAGAAAGCCGAAACATGCTGTTTTTGCAACTTCTCTGATGAATGATCACAGAATGGAAGAACTGGTTCTGTAGGTAACTTTACTTCTTCCCTTCATACTCCAGGAATAAGATATGTGGGTCAAAAAGTAAAGTGACTTAACTATCCTGGCTCTGGAGTCTTTAAATGAAATGACCTTGAGAGCTATATTAAAGGCCTACTTTTTTAGGGGATTCCCAATGAACTTGTAATAAAGATAATCAGCTCCTCCACTCTGAACCTTTCTGGCCCTTGATCCTGCTGCTTTTTCAAGTCTTCATCTTCTTTCGTCCACAGGGTCTTTTCCCTTGATCCCAATGTCTGACTTGTTCTATCCCCTCACATTTTACAGAGCTGAGCTGTCATTCATTTCTCTTCATGCTGTCACATTTTTTCACAACATCCCCTATCCCGAATTTTGTTTCTATAATTCCCTAGGTTCCTTTTCTAACTACTCTTATGAATTGCAATATAGCATCTGGCTTAGTGTATTTTTTGGCAATGCTCAGGAATATAGAACATCATATTGGAACACTACAAAAGTTTCACACTAACAAGCTGTGTAACTTATAAGATGTATAGAACAACACAAATTAACAAAACTGAATCATGTAAAATAGGAAATATAAAAGACTAATAAGGAGTAAAGTATCATAGTAGGGTGTTAACCCAAATCTTCCAAGAAGGAAAAGCCCAGGACTCGCTGACTAGATCTATTTCTTATTTATTTAATTAATTTTCATTTTCCCAATATAGTCTCTCTACACTTCCTAACATTTCTTTAAAAGTTCACAGTAATACAATGTTTGCAGAATTTCAAGGGTAGCCAGGTTTTAATACTGACTAGGAATTCCTTTGAGGTAATTAGGTTTGGACAGCAAAAGCTCTTTGCTTTTTCTAAGGACTCCCCCCCCCCCCAAAAAAAAATACCCAAGAAAAAGCAATACTTGAGAGCATCTAGGAACTGAACCAGGTACACCTAGGGACACCCACCAAATTGCAATTTCACCCCACATGCATGTCTGAGTCTAGGCAGGAGAAATTACCCTTGGCTCTACTAACACTGGGAAGAATCACTGAGTCAACAGAGTTCTGAATTCTTCTCATCTTCTTGCTCAAATTTCCCATTGAACATTATGACCATTTCATAATCATAACTTTCTTCTCCAGAGAGTTGATTCCTATTTTCTTACCTTTGGTATGTGTGTTTGTGAACCTGCAGAAATAGTGAAGAATTGAATGTGCTGTTCTTTGCAGGGAATTCAATCAGGATGCAAACAAGTCTGGAGTATTTTTAAGACCTTTGGGAGAGTGAATGACATGAAAGCCTATCGAAGACTTCAGACAACAGATCAGCCAGCAACACTTGTTTGCTTAGAGCTATAGAAGAAAGCCTTGTCCTGACATGTTTTCTCCCTACAAGTAAAGTCAGGTTTTATTATATCCTTTATGAATAGTTTAACAAAAGAAACCAGCGTGGTTGGAAAACGTCCATTCATTAGTGTGTGCCTTTTAGTAACCGACAGACAGAAGATCCCAAGAGATCACTACAAACAATTATCAAGAGTTAGAAAATCTGTAAAAGGAGGGCAAGTTCCTAGAAATATGGGCTGAAACCAAGACTGAACAAAAAAAAAATAGAAATAGTGATCACTTGTGAAATTCACTCATGAGAGAGAAGATGGTTACGAGTAGGCTGAATTTGCTACTTGAGAAAATGGCTTAATATAGCCCATAGTTCTTCCCTTCACCCAAGTGAGCCAGTAAGTGATTCCCATTTGGGGAGTTTTGTTTTGTTGGGTGGGGAGTAAGAAACCTAGTCCTATATTCAAGAAACACTATATTCTTTAGCCAAACAGAAGCACCTTTAAACAGATACTCTTTATCAACTGTTACTGGGCTTAGAGTTTGTTAATTCTTTAAGGAGACTTTAGAGAAATTCTAATTTCTCCACATAGAAACACATGCATGTGTACACTAACTACACACATGTTAACCACAATACAGAAAATCCAAGGTGAAGATGAACATATGAAGATATTTTAATGTTAATTATGACAAATTTTTAAAGAAGTTTACTTATTTGAAAGGAAGTAAGCAAAAATTTGTATTTCAGAAGGAATGTTTTAAATAAAAAAAAATTCTCTTCTAAGAACACTGATTTCCATTGGACTTTGCCAGAGATCTTTATTACTTTTCTCCATTCCATTTATGTCCACATCATCTTATATTCCATGTGGTAACAGTTTCGCTAGGTCCAAAATCCTACTGAAAAAGTTGAAACAGTGAGCTACCATTTCCCTTTGATTAGTCTGACCAAAGTCACCTGTGTTTCTCCCCCCTCTCAGTTACAGAGGAGATCTTCAAAGTTTACATGTGCCTTTGGGATTCACATTCCTGGCACTCCCAGCTGTGCCAACACTGCCAGTTAATTTTCAGTTAATCAGAGAAAAGCTCTTGCATGGGCACCACCCCCTCTAGAGATACCAATAAGTGTACAACTCTCCATCATTCATAGTAAGCTTCCATCCAGAGTGCAGCAGACTTCTTTAAGGACCTAGAGGAGTAAATAAAATAGTCAGAAAATAAAACTCAATGCAAAGAAATTTCCCATGAAATTTTTGGGTGCTTTGCTTGTTTTAAGAAAATGTAGTTTCTAGCCGCATTTGGTAAGTGTCACTGTCTGTTCATCAGAGAAGGACATCAAATGCACTGAATTCCCTTCAGCAGATGAGTTTGGCTTTCTTCCAGCAAAGTTTGAGTTTTGTTTTTATTTTACTATTTTTAAACAATATACTTATATATTAACTCATACCATATTCACCTATCTATCTGTTTTATAATAGAAGATGTATTTCTAGGATCGTCATAGGTAATATCAACAGAGACAGAAACAAATCCTTTTCATATACACTTTTGGCCTTAATTGAAAGATAAGCATTAAATAATTGTTTACTCAGGAAGCTCTTTAATCAAGGCTATGACATAGACTGTGATAAGGATAGATTTATTTAGTCTTGAGACTAGTGAAGGCTGACATAAGGGAAATATTGCAATGAGCCTTAAAGAGTGGTAGGGAACTGAGAAGGTGAAATGAGAAGTAGTTTTGAAGCATGTCGCAGGCAGAAGAAACATGGCAAAGGGATGAGATACTCAGGCATAGGGAGTTTTGGAGCAACTGAAGGTAGACCAGGTATCTGCATGACAAAGAGGAAGAAGGATGTGGAGAAACTGACAGAGGCAGATGAGATCAGATGTGACCATGATGGCCTTTACAATATTCCTTTGGTATTTTTAAAAAAGAGAACTTTATTAAACTCAGACCAGTGGTTGTAAATTTGTCCAGTACCATGTCCTGCAGGGAAATGCATACATATGCACATGGATTTGCTGCTAGACTCACTAGGCATGGCTGGTTACCCAGTCTGATTCATGCCATCAAATCACTCTAGGTGGTAACAATTTCTCCAGTGGATCAAAAGATTTGATGGTCATTCCTATCATGTTAAAGTCTAAAGCATGTCCAGGGATCTATATGGAATAAAAAGACAAATCCTACATAACCACGATTTCAAGACATTTGAACTATGTAGGACACTGGGGTATTTCCACTAAGAAATATCTAGAGTCTAGCAGATAAGTAGTAGATATTTATATGTCATTATTATTGTCAATACTGGTGTCTCTTCATGAATGAATGGTTGTTGGATGAAAGATTCAAAAGTTTCTGAAAAGCTTGGAAGAAAGGGAAATTAGAGCTATGAGCAAAGATAAATGATGTTATTACCTGACAATATCTCCAAATCCCTTCAATATGGGCTTATTTATATACTGCAATCCGTGCTTGGCACATAGTGACTTTACCAGAGGTGCCACTTTGTGATAATTATGGCGTGGCATTGTTGGGAAGAGGCTAAGAAAACAAACAGGAGATGTGAAACTTACACCTGAAGAGAAACACAAAGAAGTTTTATATATTTCTAAATAAACTCTCACTAATAATGTAGACCCAACCTTAACCTCACACAAGCTTTCTAGCAAGCCAGATTGCCTATTCCCCAAACTTCTATCTTTCAACATCTCTGTAAGTCATGTGGATGACAAGCATTTGGGAAGTGTTAAGAGAATAAATATTAACTCCATTTAATATGCTTAGTTTTGGTCAGGTCAAATGAGAATATGGATAAGCTAGCATTTTGAATTACCTGGGAGAGCAAAAGATTACATCTTTCCCATTCTTGACTCTCTTTCATTCTTCCTATTAAAACCTATCTGTCGAACAGTCAAATAGTCACTCACTTGGGTCTAGCCGTGATATTTAAAAGTAAGTTGGTCCTGCCTCAAGTAATGTTACATACTTTGTCCCTCTTTGAGGACTGGATGGGAGTGGGGTGGAAGGAAGGTGGGGAAAGTGGGAGGTGGGGAGAGAGAGGGAACTGGTATTGTTATGTAAAATAAGATTGTTTTAAATTGAAAAAAAAAGGAATGCAAAAAAAGTTCTCAGATTGGAATTTGTGGCAAGAAGGTATGACTTTTAGCTAAGGTTTGGCCATAAATTAGGCAAGTAATCTTCCTAGATCTGAACACTTTCTTTAATAATATATGGATTGTGGTTCTTTGTTTTCTAGGGTGTTCAAGGATTGACTAAGAATAAAGAATGAGAAAACAGCATTAAGAACATAAGAGTTTCTTTCTCTGACTCCTAGATGCAGCTTCACAGAAGGAATCATGAGAAGCATCTTGCTGCATATTCTGGGGAAGATGAGCTATCCAAGTATTATCACTTTCCATTTTTTTATTGCATCTCCACTTACTGATTGATTGGGAAAGTATCTTCAGATTCACCTGAGAATTGCAAAAGTGACTGGATTTCATTGATGATTATTTAATGATAGTTACATTAATATACTTAAATTTCAATAAATCATGGTTACTCAGTGCTATACTTTTTCTTAGGTTTCATTAGCAAATAAAATATGCGTGGGCACATGCACTCATCCATCTACATACCTCCCTCCTCCCTGACCTATAGACGTCACCAGTTCTCAATACTCATAATATATGAAAGCAAAGCTACTGGTCCATTTCTGTAATTCCAGTTTGCTTTCCACAATCTTTAGATTTCCACTTCTTCCCTTCCCAACCCAACCACTGGCACTGATGGCCAGCAGTCTTTAGAGAACCTTGGTTAAACTTCTTAATTCTCTGAGGCTCTTCACTGAACGGTTGCCGACTCTGCTATATTGGGTCAGCCCTGGCTCCATAACGGATCATACGCTTCACTTACTGATGTTCAATTTGGAAGTTCAAGTGCCCAGTGAACCAATCATTGAAAAAGGACTGCTCAATATTGCAGGTGGCCACAATCTGTCAAGAAAGAGCTTTCATTAGCTGTAAGTGAGCGCAAGTGTTGAAAATGCTACTTATTTCATGGAATCACCTATTAACCCAGGGTTGTTATTTGTTTATTTTTAGTAACTATAAGTGATACACAACGAAGTCCCACCCTTCAAGAAGCTTACCATTTAAAACACACTAGAATATTTTGCTAAGAAGTACATATGAAGGAATATATAGGATTGAAGGAGAAAATGTCACAGCCATTCCTTAGACACAGAAGAGTAAGCAGTCATGAATGAGGAGTTTGGTTGAGATGAGTTTTTTTTTTTAAGAAATGTTGTGGAAAATATATGGTTAGGACTTGAGGTATTCTGAGTGATATAAAATAATAAAATATTAATAAAGTCTACAATAAAATTACAGGGTTAAGTACCAGGTAGAAACATGTTTACAACATGGGAATGTTTTAAAAGCCCTACTTTATAATATATCATCAAAAAAGTATTAATACTCACATAAATGAAAGGTCAAGTATTCTGGGAAACAATTAATATAAACAGTATGTAAATCTAACATGAATGTGGGAAGCACCTAGTCTAACTAATGACTAAAGAAATGAGTAAAAGCTAGAAGATACAGAAGTAGTTCTTCGGCTGACGCCTGAGAACCATTCTTCGACTGTAAAGGTTGAGGTTCTCTGAGTTTGCGTATGAGCCTGGAAATAAATGAGATAATGACCAAATTCCCCATTACTGTAACAGAGCCAGTGGAAAGGACCATGAGTTAGGAGGCAGGAATGTTTTGGGTTGGCCATCACTTTGATAAGCATTAGCTGCATGTGTGGTGAGCATACCATGCTCCCTCTCTGAAATGTGTGGCCCATATAGTAAAATCATCATTTCTAGGGTCCCTCCTGGTGTACAACTCATCCTAGAATTTTGAGTCTTATATTTACTTGAAAGGCTCTGTTACATGAGTGATTAGAATAGGAAGTCAGCACAATTTTCTATGAATTCCCAGGTAATTAATCTTATCTTTAGATTTTTTTTAAACACCCATTTCTTACCAAAACAGAATTATAGCACTTCCTCCCTTCATTTTCCTTTTACAGTCCTTCCCAAATACTCTCCCCCAACTCCTTTAATGCCCCACTCTATTTTCAAAGTTGTAGCCTTTTCCTTTGATTACTGTTGTTACATATATATGTCCACGTATGCACAAATATATGCATTATTGTTTGTGTGTATACAATTTCAGGGCTAGTCATGTTGTATTGAATAGGGAGTAGGTTAGAGTTTCAATACTAAATTTCTTAATTTTATCATCAGTAATTTTTTCATAGCAAGGAAGTGGCCATGGATAATATATAAATAACTGAACATGATAATGCCTCAGTCAAACTTTAGATGTACAAACAATCAGTGGGTCAGATTCGGCTGTTGGATTACAGGTGACTGACTTGTACTTTGCACGCAAGATTCTATAATTAAACTGCTTAGGTTTAAAAGCTGCGGCAAGCCGGGCGGTGGTGGCGCACGCCTTTAATCCCAGCACTCGGGAGGCAGAGGCAGGCGGATCTCTGTGAGTTTGAGGCCAGCCTGGTCTACAAGAGTTAGTTCCGTGACCGGTATCAAAGCTACAGAGAAACCCTGTCTCGGAAAAAAAAAATAAACAAAAATATAAATAAATAAATAAATAAATAAATAAATAAATAAATAAAAGCTGCTGCAATCCTTATTAGTTGTGTGCCCACATGCAAGTTACCAACGTTTTTTACAAATCAACTTTATCATTTTGTAAGGTGAGAATCATCATTATGTCCTCCTTGCGTTGTTAAATGCAAACCATTGCACAGTGCCTGTTTTCAGGGAAGTGCTTTATGAAGGCAAGTTACCATTATTGTTTAAGGCAAACAGATTATAAGACCGTCTGGCTAGAAGGATTGTCCCTTGGGAATGCCACCATCACCTGAGTGCTGAGCCAGTCGTGATTCTCATCCTTGCTCATTTTCATTGGTATGTGACTCATCTGGGTAACATAGGCAATCCAGGGGCTCTCAATAAACCTTTGGAGGAATACAAAGTAGTCTTGGTGACTCCTTTGGTGTGTTTTAGTTGAAATCACTGAGCTTGCATGACCTCTGGTTGAACTGGCCAAACAATGGAGACAATGAACAAGGTTCTAAGGTTCTAACGCGGTCCATTTCCTCTTTTAATGCCAATTCTCACTAGGGTTGACACACAAGTATTTGACAATATGCTTTGTTCTACTTCCTAACTCACAGGAGCACGACCTGTAAGCAGTCTACTCTAGCTTTGGTGCAAGGATGAAATATACCAGTGGCTGAGTGCTTGCCTGGCATTTGTGAAGCCCAGTTCAATTCCCAGCACAAGAAAAGAAAATTACCAGGTTCTCTAAAGGCATTTGTAAAGCAATTGACAGTTTGCCATCAGATAGAGCTGGGTTCAAGTTCTGTCTTGGCACCTTTCTTGGCCCTTACTTGTTCTGTTACCTTAGGCAAGTGATTTAATCTCTCCAAGCTTCAATTCCCTGAGCGGAAAGAAAGATGATACTATCTACATCATAAGACTGTGTGGGGATTACATCAAACAAAGCGATGACTGTCAAGCCTTTAACCGGCTATCTGATGCACAGTTGCTCTCATTATCCTTAAAACTAGTAGGTGTTTAGTGTAACAATGCAGCTGAATGAGAAAGAAACAAATTAGAAGTTTGGGAAGGGCTATGTATGCAAAATAGTGGTTTGAAGCCCTTTTGGTTTGTAGAAAAATTTCTCGTCATGATAGAAGTTAAAATTTTTCTTGCTTCATGATGATTCTTAACAGAGTTTCTGGTGTCAAACCACTTAAGCTACAATGCCTTCAAAGAACAATTGGCATGGCTTAGTTGGAAATCTAAGGAAGAAGGGGAGATTCAACCGGGACAAATTCTTAGAGGGAGCTTGTGTTGTTCAATCCTTAAACTACCACCTTTCAGCTTGCTTTCAAACTTCTCATGGCGATGGACCATGCTGTTATCATATTTTACTAACTACAAATGTTTCTGGTAAAAAACAAGGTTATAGAAATAAAAAAAATATTCTTACTTGACCAAATATATGAGCAACACCGTTCCAAAAATGCCATAGAAAGGTCCAAATGTGATGAAATACCGAAGGTAAAAGCTGCTGACCCAAGCAATGTCCTGCAGAGATAAACATTTTGGTGAGAAGTCTTAAACATGGTTCCAGATCCCGTTCTTTAGATACTTTCTCAATCAGATGTCCTGTTACACCTGGAGAACAAGCAACACTTTCAACTCATTTTCTATCTGGTCTAGGTTTCGAAGATGGGATAAGTAACTCAACTCACCACCCAGTACTTTCGAAGGTACATCACTTGCATGGATTGGAGATTGAAGTAGACAGGCATGAGGAGGGGAAGAGCAACTGAAAGAGATCAGAAAGAAAGTTGATGGATAAATGAGCAATGTGAACCCTGGTGCAAGTCAGTAGGTGTTTGTCTATTCTATATGCCCTTCCTAGAGGGTTGGCTTTGAGAAGGCTTGATACCCAGAACCATATTCTAAACTCCACTGGGCTTTCACACGTCAGGGACGGGGGGTGGGGGGTGGGGATAATTTGGCCAACAATTGCAGGTGCAAGTTTCCTGAAGTAGCTAATGAAATCGTGTAAGTAAGAGTCATTCTGATAGACACTTCCCCACTTTTCTGTTGTGATCTTTCAAGGTTTTCTTAGGTTCTGGAGTCTTTTAGGACCTCTAAGTCCTCAGAGATTGATTCTGTCACAATACTTCAGTATGACAGGAATGAAGTCGTGTACTCGTTTTCTGGACAGAGAGCTATCTACCTGATTTTCTCATCACATCAGTAAGGCTTCCAAGAGCACAAAACAATCTCCGAGAGACTCTTAGACTGTGGACCAATATTTTTTCCCTGGTCAAACTTTAGCTAGCTTCCTTTGAGCTTCGTTCTCAACTAGATCCCAAGCTTGATCCATGAGGATCGCTAATTGTCAGCACAATCGATTTCACACATACTCACTGTAGCAGCTCAAAGCCAGGACACTCAGCTTCCTTAAAGTTCCCACTTGGGAAAACCAAATGCTGCCAGAACAATTTACTTTGTCCCATCCCCCCTGATAAGAGGAGCCTGGCATCATTTTCCATAGAGAATTATTTAGGCTATGTCTAACTGCAAATCATTTCTCTCTTCCTTTGAGATTTATTTGCTGGAACTCAAGGACCAGGGGGCCTTCCTCTTGAAATATTATAAACAAAGCCTCTTTTCCAGTGGGAACAAAGTCCAGCACCAGTGAACACCAGTTGCAGAGATGGTCTAACTGTATCACACTCCTTTTGACCGGGAGGTCAGTATCTTTCAACGCATTTCTTTAGTATTTGGAAAACTTTCCCTCCTCGCCATTTGTTTCTGCAGAGTTTAGTTCAAGTGGCACTGAAGCTCCTCTCTCCTTTAGCATTAGTCTGAATAAAATTTTCCTAGTCATCTTTAACAAGTTTATGGCCATGTTTCTCTGTGACAACTGGACTTATTTATACATAAGAGGCTCAACTGGCATTTCAAAGAGAAGTGGCACCAAGAAACTGTGGAGGGTTTGTGGCATAGGCATGCTGGAGTGAGTTTATACTCTGTCCTCACTGTTTATAAGCTAAGGGGATATTTAACAGTTACAGAAATGTGATGTGAAGACATAGTACTTAGCAAAGTTCAGAGAATAAATGCTTTTTTGTGAAACTACATGTCCAGTGGCAGCTACGATTTGGAAATTGGCATAAAAAGGGTGCAGTGATGGTTACCAGGTGGAGACACCAAATCCCAGTGTGGAAGAGAGATGCTAGCCTACTTGACAAATAATTCATCTAGTGGCCATCTTCCATAGGCATGTTACAAGTGACCACTAGTTGCCTACATGGGCAAATAGGCCACTGTGAGGGTTTCTCAGTCTCAGAAGTATTGAATTATATGGCTGGGCAATCATTTATTATGATGGACTTTTCCTGTGCATTATAGGAATTTTTAAATTATCCCCCTTCCCTTCCATACTGAGAAGCAAGAATGTCTCTAGACCTTGTTCAAATGTTCCCTGAGAGAACATGTCCTCAGTAGACAACCTGTGGTGTTCAGGTGGTGTTTGTTTCCTTCCCTGATGTTAGTGTGTTTCTAGATGTGCAAGTATGTTTTAGATTGATGGACTTTGGAGTTACTTGAAAACTTGTTCATAAGTTACCAGGAGTTTCATTTTATTTAATTAAGAATATTAATATTGCTATCAGAATTAGTAAACTAAATGGTTTTGCTTTCAAGCTTGGCATTATAGTGTAAGATCTCTTTCTTTCTCTGTCATCTGTCTGTCTGTCTACCTACCTTTCTATCTTCCTACCTACCTACCTACATCTATCTATCATCTATCTATCTATCTATCTATCTATCTATCTATCTATCTATCTACCCACTTACCTATCATCTAAGTGTCTGATTTACGTGCATATGTTATAGCTGCTTGCTGATCTCAGCAGCTACAAGATTTCTTCCATATAGAAACTTTCTCGATGCTCTTTATCTTGGGGGTCTACTTTTTCTGGTACCACACAGCAATTTTTTCAGTGTTGTTTTTCTACCTCTTTTTTTCATTACAAAGGGTTATTTTTCTTTTATTTCAATGTTGTTAAAATTTTCTCATACAAGGGTGTTGACTCCCTTTTTAGCATTCTGACCCTCTTTAAGTATATCTTTTTTTTTCTTGCCAAATACCTAGTATGATGAGGCACCTGTTAGAAATGCCTGTTCACTTTTCTATTTTCATTTCATACTTTCCCACCAGTGAGTCTGAAATAAGATCTGTTTATTTTCTCATGAACAAATCAGATACGGGTTGGTTTCTGTGAGACAGTTCCAATCATGCCTTCAGCATGGCTCGCTGACAAGAAAAGTGGCTGCAGGAGACTCACCCATGTAGAAGTACAGGTGCTGCTTCTCATAGTCAATGTATTTGATTTTCTTCTTGCCATACTACAAGGGCAGAGGATAAAATAAAAAGTCATTATTCTCTAGCACATGTGTGCGTGTATGTGTGTGTGTGTGTGTGTGTATGAGAGAGAGAGAGAGAGAGAGAGAGAGAGAGAGAGAGAGGAGGCAGACACAGAGAGGAAGAGAGAGACAGAGATGGAGTGGGAAGGGATGAGAGAGGGGAGGTGTGAATTTAGGACTCACTGCCTATCAAACTTGAGACACTAGAAGAACCAGAGCAGGCTTGGGAGTAAATAGCCACTTTAACTGAGGGTAACTCTTGCTCAGAGTTTATTATCATTTTAAAATAATTCTCAACTAAATAAAAGTTTAATATTTTTTTATATTTAAAACACTTTGGAATTCATTCTTTTCTCACACAATGTTAACTTCAGAATAAACGTTTCTGTGGAGTTTTCTTTTATGCTCTTGTTAACTGTGGTGCTTAGACTTTAGCTTGAACTTCTGTCTCTGTCTCTACTGTCCCCGTCTAATGGAAGCTCACTAAGAGGCTTTGTGACAAACGGGATATACAGGCTACCTCCCCTTCCTCTCCTCTCTTTTCTTTTACATTTTTGTCATGAGTTTCAATTAACTTACTATACTGAAACATCACGATAGTGTATATAATATTTTTATAAACATTATATTCAGTTTCTCATCATGTGCAACTATATGATTCCATTCAGAAATTAGAATCTGATTCATTTCCTGGGTTTCTTGATGAGTCTGATCCATGCTCAGGATGCAATGGTAGCAATTACTTTGAGGCATAGGATTAATGATTGTATATCTATAATATCTAGCTGACATTCATTAAGGGATTAAATGAGTGAATGTTAATTCATACACACTCTTTGTTTCCCTCTGGTAAGTAAGTCACAATATTAGAGGACGTGTTGGACTCATTTTATTTAGTTGTCCCTTGCCCCTCTATGTATAGAAATCTTCCTTTATATAGATAATGCATCTAGCACCTGCTTTTATTACCATAAATACAAAGAAATATAATGGTGATGAAATACTAGTATCTATTTGTGGTTGCTCTCAAGTTTCCAGACACCTAAGTAGTGAGAAACACTGGAAAGGGGTGAGATGGAGTATGCTTGGGACCTGATAAACCTAGACAGACAAGTTGAGTACCACCCTGAATAAAGACATTAAGTCTTTCTGGACAGTCAAAGTGGGCTAAGAAAGTCCTGTTTTAATAATGGGTTAGGGTTTGAAAGGCTTTCAGGGAGGATATATGATAGGAAAAACTCATAACTCAGACATCACTCTGTGGAAATAAAATATTGAGTTTCAGAGGTGGAATAACTGCAGTTCATGCTGTAGGCTGTAGCATCTAGACCTCGAACAAACATTCTGTGAGTGGGCCCACAGGCATCTTTCAGAATCTATTGAGATGTTTTCCATATTTGTGAAGTGGGAGCATTTATGCTAAGCACAGCTCTCTAGAAGGTGATTTGGAGGGAGTCAAGTTACTTCCTTACCTGTGGGAGGTATGTCAAAGACACAAACCCATCACCATTCTAGTGTGGAGCATGAAAGTCCACAAGCACTAGGGGAATCAAACAGTTGTCAAAAGCAATTCATTCGTAATAGTAGGTAACATCTTTGGCACATACATAAGCAAGAACCTTTATGTTCTCCCTTATTTGGGGCAGAAGATAAGTTCCTCAAAGATGGAAAAAAACTTCTAAAAGTTACACTGTTTTTGCATGATGTGTTAAACAGGTTCAGGCAATAAGCAACAAAGGTGAAATAAATTTCCTAATACTCTTAAGTTCTTCTAGAAGATAGAGATCTGTGTGAAAGTATGTGGTTGTCGGGAGAGATCATTCCTAGATAAGGGGTAAACTTCAGTCAGGATGCTTCCTTTGTTTAAGGAACACTCTCTTTCCTATAAAACTCAGTAATTTAAATAGTCTTATATAACAGACTCAAGTTGAGACCTTAAAGAAGAATCAATGAGAAACATACCAGTTTCTGTTTAAAAGTCCAAATTATGAGTTGGATCTACACCTGTTATATAAGTCATTGAGCAATGTGGTTCATATAAATCAAACATACCAAAAATGAATATCTCTTTTAACTAGACTAGAATGAGTTGAGTCAACCAGTTGTTTAGATATTTGCAGTCTAGTGCTAACCAAATGCACTAAGTTTATTTTCTCTCAGTGACCTTTCTTCATATCCTTGCTTTGAAAACTAATGTTGGCCCTTGTAATCTGATTCTACTCCCTGAAAATAGTTTATGTTACCTCAGAGGTAGTGATAAGGACTAGAAGTAAACCTGTCATTGGGATTGCTCAAGCAGGGTGATACAGGTTATTATATCTTCTGCTGTGGGAATCTGGACTGAGTGACATTTATGGTCAAAAATTTAGAACTCTTAAAATTCTTTTACACTTATAACTCTAGACTTTCCTATTCAGGTCTTTATCTGGACCTTAAAAGGGAGAGAAGCTCTGAGATCCTCTGTGTAGTTAGAACAATCAAAATTGACCTTTCCATGAGAAGGATCACTTCCAGGAACATTTTCCTAACATGGTTGCTAAATGCACCTTGACAGGCTGAGTATCTCCAACCAGGAAAAGTGGGCCCAAATCAATGTCTGGATCCTTGGGGTAGATGTTTGGTTTCACATGATGCTGGAAGTGTCGATAATTCCACCAGTCAGCGGAGATGCCCTGAGGAGAAGAGAGAATTAATTAACTAATAGAATTTTCTCCCCAGGCACCCCTCATTGTTGGAGTGTTCTGAATCTTCAAAGTGAAAATAAGAGATTGGTTTCTCTAGCTGACCTGATGCTGGGCTACAGGATGATTAGACAAAGGTGCTCAGAGCTAGGAAGAAATACTTTTCTAATTCAAGAACATGACTTCAGGCTAAGAAGATCTCCTGAGAAGGGAAACATAATGTACTCATATGAAATGGTTTTCTAGCCTTCTTTTATAGGAGCCAAATCTAAAAAATGATTCTGAAGGTAGATGGAGCAGAGAGTTGTATTCCTATTTTACATATAAAGGAGCCTCACAGTTAAGACTTCTAATTAGCTATGGGGGAAAAAGTGACCCTAGGAATCTGACTTCAATGAATATTTCAAAGAGTCAAGAATCTGTGTTCTCTCTCCTTGGAGGCCTCTGCTCAGATCATTGCAAGTCCCAGCTTACTGCTCTTCTTTGAAAACAAATGAGAATAAAAACTTTCTAGCTGGAGCCAAGGTAGAATCATCTTTGATTATTCTGCTCATGATTTTCTTTCTCACTCTAAGTTTGAGAGTTTTGATAAAGCAAAAGATTTGAGGTCTCTCAATTTTCTTTCATATACTAGCTGTTTAAAATCTGATGTGTAGCTTTTGGCAAATCATTCATCTTCTTTGACGCTCAATTAATTCCATCTCTGCATGGTAACATTTAGTTCCATGGACGGCTCAGAGAGATGTGAGATGCTGAAGCAACAGCGCTGGCTTTTTGAGAGACCCAGTGGCTTCTTATTTGTGCTGTTTACAGAAGAATGAACAGCAGTAATATTTTATTACCACATTTCCATCTCTTAATAATCCATGTTTACATATTATAGATCATCGCTGTCCATTATAGAAGCTACTATTTGTGGCTAGATAAACTAAGTCTCAAGATTCATTTTGCATAATCAGTACACAAAATAGATGCAAAATATTTCACTAATTTTTAGGTTGATCACAGATTTAAGTCATAGTATTTTGGATATTATATTATAGATATAAATAAGCAGTTAAAATATGGCTATATAAAATTGAAGAAGGATGTCCTTTCGAAAGTTTTTCATTTTGAGAATTCATACAATACTGTGTCTATCTACATTCTCACCCCTCCGACTACTTTTGTGTACCCTACACTCCCACCCAAGGTCATGACCTCTTCTTTAATTGCTATTGTTACATATGCATATGTACATATATGTACCCATATATATTTATACACGCATATGCCTACATATACAGCCATTGAGTCCATTTTGTCTTACTCAATGTACATGTGTCGATGCTGACTTCTTGGGAGTAGACTCTATGAGGAGTTAGTCTCTTGAGGAGATTCTCCCTCTCTCAATAGCTGCTGATCACCTCTAGCTCTTGGTCTATGGGTAGAACTTTGTAGTATTGCCCATGTCCATGTTGGTATGCTTGTTGCTGTCATTATACTAGCTTTGTTTAGGGAATCTTATTGTTGAGAGTCTGTGAATGCATTTTCATTGTTATGCCCAGGGGACATGATCTAACAGCAGGCACCTTGGTCTTACGATGTCATTTTAATATAGCTTATATATTATTCCTACCGGAGAAATGTGGTGTATAAACCTCACACCTCAAAGGTGATGAGTATGCTTTGAAAGCCCGTGAGCATTAGCCCTGCCTTTCCATCTTCTTTCTGGAAGTTCTACTCTGAGACACTGCAATTATCTACCTACTCACAAACAAAAAGAATGGATGTGTGTTCTCTTTACCCTCCAACACTTCCTAACACTTTTACAGTGGGATTTCAAACTCCACTTAATATCTGTTTCCTGACTGCCTGGGGAGTCACTTCCCCGATACCTTATGGTTGCTCATTCTTTGGTCCCAAGTTGTATTTATCACTCGCCTGTGGGGTCTCATTACACTCAGTCCTATTCCTGTCAAGCTACACAGTCATTCCCCTTTTCACTCATTGGTTAATCATCTTGAAGTACATCAGATTCTGAGCTAGGCAGGCACTTATGATACTAAGAAAGGTATGAAATAAGAGGTTCCCACACTAGCAATATACAATCTAATGGGAACTGTTGACAGCAAAATGCTGCATGATAAGAAAGGATTCTCTTTTTAAATTATCTCTTCCCACAGCTGATATTTTGGCTACTTCCACCAGCTGACTGCCCTTTTAGGCAATGACTACCTGTGGTAACTGGTAACATGGGAGACAGGTTTTGATGCACAGTAGATCTGGGAACAGATCTTAATAGCAAAAAGCCCTAGAGGTTAGAACAGTGGCCAACATAACGTTGGGTGTGAACTAAACAACCAGTTCTACCTGAACCCTGTGTCTGGAAAACATTCTTACCAGAGACAAAGGGGAGTTCTTCATGGGCAGGAGAGGACTTTCAGCCATGTGCCTGGATACCCGAGACAGTTCTATGTGAGTCTTAGGTCATTCCTTATTTCTAAATTATGTCCTTAATTTGGTGGAGGAGAAGGAATCTAGGCTTTAGACTGATGTCAAATGGAATTTAAATTCTTGTTTGGACATCTATTAGGTGTGTGACTTAGGAAATATCCTTAACCAGGAAATGGATGCAGCTCTTCCTCTTCCTTTCCACCATATCTTTAGAATATAGTCGCAGATGTCAGGTCAGGTCTTAAACCTTGAATAGTCTGCTCCATTATCTCTATAATGATACAGGATTCTTACTATTGTAAAATTTTCATATAGGGAGATCTTGAAAAAAATGTTACCTGATGTCTATCTCAGGGGTCAATAATATCTTTAATTTCATTTTAAAAAGACCCTTTGGGATATTTGTACATATACAGTGTGAGATATGGAGATGAGAATTAAATCTAAATCTCATTTGTTTCCCATATACCTTGTCCTGAAGATAAATTTATTTAGCATTTTAAAGACTATTTTGGCATGAATCAAAGTTAGATCATATGGAATTTTCCATTCCTGGTACCATTTTGATGTTAAAAATATTTAGATTTAGAAACATTTCACATTTAAGTTTTTAATTAAGAATGTTCGATCTGTAATACACAAAATACAAAATGTATGTAGACATTTCACATTTCATGGTTCATTTTCAGAAAGGACATTTGACTATTTGTGTGCTATAAACATCATGTACACACACACACACACACACACACACACACACACACACACACACACTGGAAAGATGCTGAGTAATACCCATGCTTTTCTGAGTTATGGGGGCAAAGATATTAGGCCTAATGTTGAAATTTAAAGTTGTAATGATCATAAGAGGCGGGGATGTTGCTGCATATAATTTTCTTTGTCATCTCCTTCCCTCCCACTTCAGCACTCCACAAGCAATTTTCTCTTCAGTACATGTTGAAGCCTATGTTTATTTTGTTCATGAATCACTGGCTTTGCCTGCTAAAAGGCAAAGTATGCTGGCTCTGCTTTTAGAGCCACTTCCCATTTTCTCATTCAAGTCAGGAGTCGTCAAAGATACATACATTTCAAACTATGAAAACTGCTTTTTAGAGACATAGCATGGGAAGACCTATGTGTAAATTGGGATTAGTGGGAAAACACTGGCTCTAAAAAGAGCCAGTAAGGATAGAACTCACCGGAAAATTCCACATAGTTGGTACCAAACCAACTTCTAATTAGCTTGAGGGCAAGTGACTTTTAATTCCTCTGTCTCTTCTGCTTAGGGGAGGGAACACATGCAGCTTTACTACCTGGATCTCATAGTGACAGAAAAAATAAAGCCTATGTTTTTATTTTGTGATATTTCAGAGTGAATCCAGAAAATGTATCTACTTAGCAAAGGTGGATATAGGTACAGTAGAATATGACTCTAGGAATTTTCTGATTAAAAAATCTTGTCATATAATGTGGCAATTGCTTTTTGAGGGACAGACATGTCTCTAATGGGAATGCAAGTTCAACTCTGTTGCTTAGTCTAACCATGGCTCCATCAGCTGAATGAGAGAGACACTGGCTAAGAACAAATGATTTCTGTAACCCAATGGCAGTCGGACGTATAGGCTACTTCTTAGTACTATCATGATCAAACATTTTTCTTATTGATTCTAGATCCTCATTCTGGTTGTGAACATATTGTTCCTTATATTATCAATAGCTTCCATGATTATTTCTAAACACTGTTACACCTGCTACCCAAATATCACATATAACTGCCAATAATCCCACAGGTTGAAGCTTTTATCCATCTGTTTTCATTTTCTTTTCAACAAAGAAACTGAAGTTCAAAAACATTAAATAACTTGTTCAAAGTGACCCAGTTCTATGGTTGGAGTAGGTTAGAATTATTCACAAAGTTTCCAAAGAGCTTCACCCGTGCTGACACCCAGGCCTCGCTGAAAATAAATTAAATCAGACCATCTTTAGTAGTCTAGGCATACCTACATTTACCAAGATCTTCAGTTTCCTCCAAATGATAGTTCAAATTGAGGAGCTCCACTCTGGCCTGTATTATTTAATTTTCTGGTATGAAATTCTCTAAATAGCCAGCTTGCAGACATTGGCTTAGATAATCAACCCCCTTAAAGATTCCTCTTATCTGAAAAGTAGGGTTCTGTACTATCAATCTCGTGAGTCTTATGTGTAAGACTCAAAAATGAGACTCAAAGGAGACAGCTCTGCACTTGGCTTTATCTCCTTTGAGCTCAACCATTCCTTATCATTTGTTATTCATGGCTGCGTGCAACTCACTGCTCTCCAGGGTTTTGGCTCCAGCATCCTCTTCAGTTCTCTTTGCTCTGTTAATTAGTTGCCTATTTCCAGGCTGGTAAACCAGGTGAATATCCTTAAGAAGTAAGCATTGCCTATTTCCAGGCTGGAAAACCAAGTGAATGTCTTTGAGAAGTAATATAAAGAGACTGCGCTAAAGAAGAAAAAGCAAGCTGACTCAGTGCCTGAGGACTTTCCCTAGGAGGTTCTATCTTGAAGGGATTGAAGGAAAGGATTTGTTTGAGATGGTTTTTGTTTGTTTGTTTGTTTGTTTGGGGAGGGGAGTACATATTTCTGAGTCAGAATACTTGATTTAAACTGTAAACATTTAGAGAAAAGCTGAGATTCAACTCATCTCCTGATGTTACAAAAGGTCAGAGACTCACATGGTAGTATGATGGCATACTGAGCATTGCCAGAGACAAAGCCCTTAACAGTGCAGTTCTGTCATCTCCGTTCATCTGTGCTTTCACTCATTCACACAAGAAGCTTAGTGAAGAGCTATGTGAACTCACTATTGCTGTGTAGGATAGAACATTTCATTCTCAGAGAATAATGCCTGTTTTTATTTTCAACTCGAGCAGAAGTCTTGCGATCCTCCTCTTCAATAGAATCACCTAGCCTTCCTCAACTATTCTTCATCTTAGTTGTTGTATGTCTTCTGGGATAGCATTTTTCCTGTATGTACTCAGCCTCAACTTTCCAGGATTGATTAGATCTGATGAATTTCCCTAAGGAAAATCTTCACGTCCCTTCTAAGAAGATCTTCATTCATGATTTTCCAGAACATATCAAGATTTTAAGGATACAAACATTCTTCTGTAAACAATGTGAATTGAGCCAAAGAGTTTATCAGAGTCATAAAAAAATAAACACTAAACACGTTCTTCTTAAAACTTAAACTTGATCTTGCTTTGTATTTTGCAATGTTATATTAAGTATAATGATCATAAAACCTATATTATAAAGATATTCTTACTTAATGCTTTTTACTGCTTCAAGTGAACATACAGGACAGAACAACCCCTGCCTTAAGGGTTACATTCCCAATCTCCATCATAATCCCTCACATCCTGTACCTTGAGGTGACACATTACAAATTTGTGCATCAGGCGGTTCCACTTGGACTTCTTAAACATGGAATTGTGTCCTAAGTCATGTTGTAAAAACGAACTTTGAGCCTATGAAAGAGAAGGAGGTTAGAGAAGTTGCAAAGTTCCTTGTGCATATGGGCAGTGCTAACTGTACTCAGTGGGATAAAAATATCATTTATAAAGATGGGCATGATGTTGGCAGGGAGATACAATGAGTGGTGTCCTGAGTGGGCTAGGAGGGGATAGTGAGCACTGAATATGATCAAAATATATTGAGTGCATGCATGCTTCACAAATGAAAAACAAAAGGATGAAAACACCCCAAGCTTCTGTCTGAGGCTGCTGCCCAAGCTTAGGACACCTGCTTACCTGAGAAACTGTAAGGAGAAAAGAAATGAGTATTGTAACAGTCCAGCCACTGCCGAAATGACGTAGTATTAGCCATGCTAAGACTTCCAAAACCAAGATCTGGGCAAGGTGGAGAAAGAAGAACCCCAGGTTGGCACTGAACATATTCATGGTCTCTAATGTTTTGCGCAGTTGCCGAAAATCTTCCACCAACTGTGGCTGTGAAACAAATATTCAAGGTTGGGATTAGCTCCTTCAGGGGGCTGGGAAGATAAATGGATGTGACATGTTAACATTTACAGTTGTTTATGGAAAATTCAAAGTAATTCATTTAGAAGCAAAGAGTTAAAATGAGGAGAAATGATGCTTGTCTAACATTTTATACACATCTTAAATCTTCATTTTCAGGGACAACTTTCCAATAAAGATTTCTACTTCTGAGAAGTTAGGGGTTTAGGATATGGAATTTTATGAGTGATATCATGCCCCTAATTTTTCTTACGAAGGTTCAGAGTTGGCCCGGGTTTCTTTATGTGCTCAAGAATGACCTGCATGACCATCTCTGACTGAAACAGAAATCAACACATTCATCCATAGGGAAAGCACTGTCATGTCACATAGGTTCGCATTAAAAACTCTTTCTCCCTTATAGCATGAGAAAGAAGAAGACCTGGAAGGTGTGGAGGGACAGAGGAGAGGCAAACAGGAGAAAGATGGAAGGAGTTTTTGAAGAACTCTGTAATGTGTAAAACCCTGAACAGTAGATTCCTTACCCACAGAGAAAACGCATCAAAATTATCAGTGTATGTTTGAAACCGAAGAGAGTCCCACCTCATAACCAGGATGACTAAAAAGATAAATGGGTAGGTGACTACACACTTTGACTATACTGCATAAAGAGATGATTCATATCCTAGAAAGAACAAAGGAGGATGGCAAAAATTTTGTCGTACCACTCAGAATAATTGAAGATGAATACATCGGCTTTTTCTAGAATTTTGTATGAGATGTTATGGAACTTTGGTTGCTCACTGAAACTATTGAAAGTGAACCTCAGCTAAAGGAGACCGACTTATGTTGTTTTCAGCAACATACACTATGCATCCATTTTACTGGTGAGAGTATTTCATCTAGATATCTAGAAGCTTATTCTTCTGGGAGATGGATAGATGAATAAGAAGTATCACAGAACCTAGGTCCTGGGTTACACAATCACCAAACTGTGAAATTACAGAAGGAGTTTATGGTGCTTTTATTTAGGCCAAATTAGTTTAAACATATCCCCTAACTGTTTGTGGATTTCACATTCGTTTATGCATGTGGGTGTATTTGTGATTGATCAAACTTTTAAGGGTCCCATTGTCAGCCCAAAATACCCATATGCACTTTTAATTAGCTTCTGATGTTAATTTGTCTCTAGGGTTTTTCCTGGCTTTTTATTTTTCAGTAAAATTATTCAGAATAGGAGGTTACCAAAATTCAGAAGAGCAATTGCCTCAAAATAATTATCAAACCAATGTCAGATGTTGGACTTAAGCATACACCTTCTGACACTCAGTTTTGCCAGTTGTCTACAGTTGTAGCTTCAGTAGCTACACAAATGTCAGACAGAAAATTCAAAATTCAATCAACCCGAGTTCTCAGAGAAGAACAATAGTTTAAAAAATGACCATCCCTCAGAGGCTAGCTGAACTTGTTTTGCCTTTTGCAAACTCTTTAGGAGTAGCAATTAACCTTTTCTATTACTTTTAAACACAGGGTCGTTACCTGCTATAAGCCACGGGGACATGTATGGAGGTTTGTAACTTCTGATACCACCACTGTGTTCATGATAATGATAATATCTTTATTATGGAGAATTTACTATGTTTTAAATACAATTTTATTATCTTAGATGTTTTCTTTTGAATTACGGTCCCAATAATTAAAAAAGGTAGTGGTAGTGTCACTATTTTACATTTAAAAAATAGGACACAGAGAAGTTTGAGAGTTTGAAATGAGCAGGTTAGGGTGAGCCTCAGAGTCCAGTCTTCTAAACAGAACTGTGCTGTTGGGTGCTTTTACTGTCAACTTCATAGTACTGTATGGGCCAGTTCTCTGTATAGATGATTTCCGGTTACATACTGGATACATTTAAGTTTCTACAGAGATAAATTTCAAGAAAGCTAATTGTTTGTTATTAAGTAAAATCCTTTTACATTTTAGGCAAAATCATCCCAACAAGGTTCTAGTCATGTAGAAGCATTAGAAGACAGTATTTAGAACACTCAAACTAGTAAAAAAAGAACAATCATCTTGGGGATCAGTTAGTAAACTGGGCCAAAGAGAAGTGGTTTTGAGGCCCAGTTCTTTGATAAAGTAGCTGTGTTCAGAAAACACAATTTTTTATTTCTGAATTATAATTTCCCTAAGCATAAAAAGGGTCATGGTTAAGATTTATTTACATCTTTCATTCAACAGCTAATTGTAGAGGTCTCGCTGCATGTCTGATCCTGTGTAGGCAGTTTGGAGGACACAAGAACAAATGAGATGATAGTCTCTGTTCCCAAGCAACAGAGGTTAGTTAGGCTTCAAATACATAATTAAAAACAGCCACAGAAATAAAACCAGGTCTAAGTTGCCTGGCATGAATTAATGCTTAGAGACATAGACCTTGTATAGGATGAAGTACTATAAATTCCATTGCTTTGCTATGATAATAAAGTATGATCATATTTCATTAGATACATGTTTGAAATTATAAAAATAAAGAGAAAATCTTCCAAGGAAAAATATGATACTTGAAATATGCAGAGTCTACTTATTTAGAGATCAATAAAACAAGTGGTAGCTCATGCTGGAGGAGATGTGGAGTAAGGGGAACTCACTCCTCCATTGCTGGTGGGAGTGCAAACTTGGACATCCACTATGGAATTCAGGGTGGTGGTTCTTCAGGAAGATAGGTGTCATCTGTTTCAAGATCCAGCTATACCACTCTTGCCGGCATATACCCAAAGGATGTTTCATTACTACCACAGAGACACTTTGTCAATCATGTTCATTTGCTGCTCTCTTCAAACTGGTAACAAGACCTCATTGCTGAAGAAAACATTATACAGCTCATTGGACATGGAAAAGCTGAGCAGGTGCCTTCACTTCTACACTCCAGTATCTTTAGTACAGAAAGTACTCTGCATGCTACCAAAAGAGAAATGTAAACATCCAGCCAACCACAAACCCTTTGATCTACAGTGTTGTTCTGCCTGCAAGATATGCTAAGAAAGGATGTCACAAAGTTTGTGGAAAGTAACCTAATCAATGTCTGATTTGAATTAAGGCTAAATCCATGAGATGTAACTCAACTCAACAAGGGCTGGTTGGCCAAGAACCAGAGACTAGACAGCCCAGAGACCTAGGGTGAAACCAAATAATACTGATATAATACAATAGCAAAACCATGAATCATAGTGTTAAAATGATTCCTGTTGATATTCTGCTATACTCTGATTCAGACATCATTAGAAAAGCTTCTGTGATGTGGGAATGATTTCTTATTAATAAAGAAACTGCCTAGGCCCATTTCATAGGCCAACCCTTAGGTAGGCGGAGAAAACAGAACAGGA